>NC_141375.1:15282391-15482391 GCF_017979445.1 Akebia trifoliata
GTGCGGCTTACAATAAGACAAAAGGTTTAGGTCGCCCCAGCATGAGTGCATCGATATACCTTTCAGAGTCACATGATCAAATGGTACAGATGCCCCAATTTTATATACCCTAAGGTACGTGACTGGAGTTGTGATTTTCATGAATGATGTCACATCTCCGAAGAGACCTGACCACGTACTAGTGCTATGTTGTTAAAAGGGACATGCAAGCGTGCAATACAACAAAATAAACGTGCTAGTGGTACGTGAAAAGTAGGGTGGGGTGTGCCCGGGGCATTTTCAGATGAATGGGCCTATGGGCCAGATCAGATTATCACAAAATGGATTTCAAATATTAAACAAAATATAAACAACATCCATAATATTCAATTCAAGATCAAAACATGCACATCATAAAGATATATCAGATCATGGCATATCAAATGGGTAATCACAGAATATTCAATCAGATTTAACATTGAAACCGACATAGAATGAATCAAAATATTTTTTTTTTTGTTTTATCTTTATGGTCCAATCAAAGATTATTTTGGGCAACTTTAAACAAGTTGAGATTTCAAAGAATATTTTAAGTTAAGAATAAAATGATAATTGTCGAGATAATAAATTATGATCATTCTTAAAAAAAAATTATTTTTTATTATTTCTTTTAAGAAAACAAATTGATTTTTATTTTGTTGAGCAACAACAAAAAACTTCTTTCTTATTTAAAGAAATTGATTTTTTTTTTTTTATAAAAAAAAATTAAAAAACTCTTTTTTTTTGTATATGTTGCTGCCAGTAACGTACAACAGCACAACAGTAACAACACACAACAGGAATACACAACACACAACAGCAACAATGACACACAATAGCAACAGCAACACACAACAATAACAACAACACACAACAGCAACATTCAGAAAAACTGAATTATGTTTTATATAAAAAACATTTTTTTTAAAGAAATAAAGAAAAATTGAATTTAGTTTTAAAAAAATTGTTCCTCTTTTTTTAAGAGAAAAATCGAATATTGTTTAAAATAAAAAATTTTGAAATAAAGAGAAATTTTTATTTTTATTTTTTTTATTTTTTTAAACATTTTTATTTATTTATTTTTAAATGTTTTTTTTTTTTTTTAAAAATTTACTATCAAAGAGCATGTATCCTAAAAAAATTAAATAAAAAAAAATAACAATAAAAATAAATAAATAAAAAGTTTTTTTTACTTAAAAGAACAAAATATTTATGATCCAACAATCTTCATTCCATTTTACCTCATTATTTTCCTCTAAACCATTAGATTATTTGAGAGTCTCCCAAATTGACTTTTAATTGGGACCACGCAAAAAAAACATCTAAGAATATGCTCACCAAACTTTTATAGTCAATTTCAGCATCATCCCATCTTCAATTCATATGTCAATTTGAATCTTTCATTATTTAGAGTTACCAAAAAGTGACCCTCAATTGGATAAAAAAAATAAAAATATAATATCTAAAATCCAAATAAATGATCCACAATCAAGCCATAAAAAAAAATAAACAAATAAAATAAATCGAACTAAATAATAAAAAAAAACTAGGTCATCCTAGCAATGCTCCCATACTTGGGGTTTTTCAAGTCTGATCCTCAATAATCCCCAGCGGAGTCGCCACTGAAAGCGTCCTCAATCCGTGGGATGTGCGGATCTGTTTTTTATTTTTGAGGTTTGGGAGTCGTTACCTAGTTATTATAGTTTAGGAACCGAATATTGACTCTAAAAAGTAAATAACACTAATCTACGAAAGAAAATATGGGTCCGGGGACATATTACGGGGTTTGAAGGTGTTAGGCATCAACCCCGCCCAGCAAATGCCGGTCTCTACTTTTCCCAAATAAAATTACATTGCTAAAAAATCTAAATAAATAATAAAACAAATGAAAAATACCTAGATGATCACAACGATAATTCCCTCAGAACTGGCGGAGAGATTCCTTGCTTGTGATTTCTTGTTTCATTTCCATTACTGGATTCATTTTGGATCTCCAAGATGAAGTATCTTCTCCTTAGATCTAAGTGCTTCCTAATTTTTGATGGATTTCTGGGTGATTTTTGAGCAAAAGTTGGGGTTTGGTGTTAGGTAAGGAGTTAGGGCTTCAAAATTAGGGTTTGAAGAAGGATAGGGAGACTTTTTGACCTAATTTTTCTAGGATTTATTTTTTCATACGAAAATTGGTTGTAGAGATCCCTATTTATAGATTTTTTTAAGAGCTTTTTAGATAGAATTAAAGTTAGATTATGCTTCTTTTAGATAATTTTAGAGTTTAATTAGAATTCTATTAAGGTTAGGATTTGACTTTGGTCTTAAGTTCACTTGATTGATTAGATTTTGGTCTTACTTGATTGACTTGATTTTAGGGTTTTGACTTAAGTCTCACTTAATTGACTAGATTTTAGGATTTTGACTTAAGTCTTACTTGACTGACTAGATTTTAGGATTTTGACTTAAGTCTTACTTGACTAACTAGATTTTAGGATTTTGACTTAAGTCTTACTTGATTGCCTTGACTTAAAAAAAATTAATTTTAATTAGGATTTCACTTTACATTAATTAATATTTTAATTATTAATTTCAGAATTTTTAATTATTAAAATTGTAAAATTACCGTTTTACCCTCGGAGATGATTTTTTACGTTTTAAATCATTTTTCAATGTTTCAGGATATTTTAGAATCGATTTTTCGTAAGGAATTCAATAGGAATATTGGTTTATGTCATTTATGAAATTTTTTGTGCGAAATGATCGTGAACTTTATGAGGGGGATTTTCGTAATTTTGTCAAATTTTGTGAAAATTGACGAAATGGTTTATTTGGTTTGGATTTGTTGGTTTATGTGTTTGAAAGGATTTTCCTAAACGTAATGTAGGCTCTATGGATATTTTGATATTAGGGGTATTTTGGTAATTTGATCATTTTTAGTAATTTTTATCGTGAAGCTTCTTTTTGTCTGAAAAATGATGATTTTTATGTTTTTGAGGCACATTTTCCTTGCGTAGCGTGGTTTCTTTAGTTTTGTTTGCTTGAGATACCTCATCCGAATTTTTGAAACATATCTGGTAACAAGCAGAGCATTGGAATAACCATCCATCATTGGGAACCGTCGCAATCGGGTTGATGAATTGATTAATCAGGCGAGTGCAAAAATGAGGAGTCTACAATAATGCATTGAA
Organism: Akebia trifoliata; assembly: GCF_017979445.1. NCBI lineage: Eukaryota > Viridiplantae > Streptophyta > Magnoliopsida > Ranunculales > Lardizabalaceae > Akebia > Akebia trifoliata. The sequence goes on from NC_141375.1 coordinate 15,285,589, forward strand.
TCTACTAAACAAGGACATGACACAACTATGTAAAGAGCTAAAAATTACTCATCATAAATCAGTCCCTTATAGACTCAAGGTGAATGGAACCTTAAAGGCTACTAATAAAAACATCAAACGAATCATCGAGAAAATGGTACTTACTTATCGAGATTAGCATGAGATGTTATCTTTCGCATTGCAAGCTTATCAAACTTCAATCCATACCTCAATTGGTACAATTCCCTCATCTTTACCTTAGTTTATGGAACAAAAGTTGTATTTCCCGTAGACGTAAAAATCCCCTCAATGAGAATCTTAATAGAACAAGAATGGGTTCAAACAAGATTCGAACAACTAAACTTCATCAAAAAAATATCTAATGGTCCTCCATTATGGATAGCTTTTGTCATGCCCCAAAATCCCAACACGAATGCCTATGATTCATCAGTCAAAATCTCGAGGTGTGAGGTAACCAATCACTAGGAGTCAAAATCTAACAACGAGTCATACATGCATGAATAATCAAACTGAACAGTTAAATAATGCAAGTTTTCATAATGTATCATACAATGAATGTCTAAACATACTTAGTAAATGATTGTAAATAATTTCAATCTATCATTTCTATCATTTAAAGTAACGTATACATTTGCAAGTTGAAAACATCTATCAACATCACAAAAGAAAGAAAATACATAATAAGAACATGGCAGTGTAGTCGATAAGAGTGCAAAGGAACATGTAGATACAACGGTCGGCATGGCAATCGATATTCCAAAATTTACTTCCGATGTGGACTCCCATCGTTAAAATCTGATTGTGTGGCTGGTCGGTATGCTAAAGTTTTGGGACCGTTTATTCGACTCAGACTGGTCGTTGGCCAAGAACCCAGAAAGTTTACCTTATGGTAAGGCCTACTGTTTGATGACTACAGACTAATAGTGATCACTAACTAGCCTAGGAGAGCCCTCGTGTTGAAGCCTATCAAGAAGCAATACATGTGAATCCCGCCTACATCTACACTATATACAGAGATCGCCTTTACACAGAACGTTCCCCAATAAATAAGTAGGAGAAATTCCTGGATCTCATAAGTTATAATATGTTCTAAAGTATTCCATACTATCGAAGAACATATGACATCTAGTACTGATCCTAAATTGACCCGCTGCTTCCAGATATATAGCAATGAATCACTCTTTGTAGGTTTTCCTACGACTCTTTTCTAGTAAAAAAAATTATTTTATTTTGTACATAGTATATCGGTTTCTTTTATCGAAAATATAAATAAGGTTTGGTAGTGTTCTCCAGTGACATCCATCTATCATTCACATCCATCAATCATTCCATCCATCTATCTATCAAGTCTTACGTGACATGACCCTCACGTAGATCTGGAGGTACTGTTCCATCAATCAGTCAAGGACATGCATTTTTTTTATCCATCCATCAATCAATCGATTAATCCATCGTCTAACTTTCTATATATCTATCAAAATATTTTCTCTTTTAAAGTTATTTGAAATTTATAGAGCATCAACCAATTCTATTCGATAGTTTTAGAAAGGTTCGGAAAACACGATAAAGTCTAAGATATAAAAATTGGAAAAACTGTTAAAATTTGGATAATGTTGGAAAAAGCAATTTTTCAAAGTTGTTGAAATTGAAAACGGGTTTTTATACGGGAAAGCCCTCAACAACATGAGAAATCCCATATAATTTTTATTACTTAATTCAAATGAATGCTTAAGATATCATATTTTGAAAATTGGTCGAAAACATCGAAATTTACGTTTTGTTCTTGAAACCAAAAATCACATTTTGATAAGATGAGATTGGGATCTTAAAACCATTCCCAACATTCTGAAATGGGAGGTAAAATCCTAATTTCGTTAAAGAACTTATATAAATGGAACATGTTTTTAATGAAATGAAGGGCTGAAAATAATGTTTAAACTGAGGGAAAATGAACACTGAAGAAAAATCAGTTTCTGAAATTTTTCATGTCTAACGGCAACGCCGTCAACAAGAATGAAGGCCAAAATTTTAAAAAAATTTAGTGGTGAAATTTTTTTCTTGAAATCCGTCAAAATTTGCCACAAACATTATACCACTCATATAATGATTAAAATTCATCACATGAACTAAAATCAATCATAAATACGCATGCAAATATGATTCAAATCATTCAAACATGCAAAAATGAAATGAAACAATCGATCTATCGAAGTTCGTATGGATTTTCTATGAAATTATTGCATAATTAGAAGTTAGAAGGTAAGGCAACCTACCTTGACATATATTCGACGGTTAAACAGAGTTAAAGATCACCTCCGACTGACCATGTAAACTTTCTCCCGACGAAAATCAGATTTTCTCGTGTCCACACGTAGTCCTCGATGAAGTCTATGACTTTTCTTCTTGCGACGAAGCTTGAATCATTCTAGTTTGGCATAGATTTAAGTTGCAAATCTCTAAATAAAATTATCTGATATTTGGTTGGAGAGAAGAATAAGAAAAATTAGATTTTTCTTTAGAATTCAGATATTTATAACTTAAGTGAGACGCAAGCGTCATTTCAGGAGTTATTTTTTTCAAATGTCGATTTGAACAGTATTATACTCTATTTCAAATGATTTTTCAACACGAATCTAATGGTATGATCGGATTCCTCAAAGTATATCTCTAAAGTGATGTTTTCCTATTTGGTAGTTACTTGATGCAAAATTCGAGTATTTTATAACTTTTCCATTTGAACTCGAATTTGAGTGTGCTTACAGGCTAAAGTATGTTTTTCAACCATTTTGAATCCAATGGTAAAGTCAAATTTCGTTAAAAATGAACATAACAAAATTCGAGTATTTTACCTTAAGTCCCGCTTTCAAATTTTTTTTCAAATTTTACTATTTTATTTCCTCGAGATAGTAATTAGAATTCGAGGTATTATAGTTTTACCAGAGACGAATCGTAAGAGTCTATAACAAAAAGGCCAGACCAAGAGATTTAACACCCAGTGACATTGAACTTAAGAAAATTCTACTTATTCAAGAAGCCCCAAGAGGAAAGTTTCAACCTAACTAAGGACCCTTCGTTGTCAAGAAAATATTGCAGGGAAGAGCCCATAACTTGATAGAAATGGATGGAGAGAAATTTCTTGAGCCGTTGAATTCCTGCAGAATTAAAAAGTACTTTGCCTATGATGAGGAATGACGCCACCTCATCTCCATCCCACTTCCACCACCATTATTAAACCCTTCAATCATCCCATTCACAAACAACCATCTACATTTTGTAATCACAACTTTTTTCTAAATTGATATCGCACCACTTCTTTGTATGAGCCCAAACTCCCTATAGCCCCTTGACATGAGCCTAAATTGTCCATATATGAGCTTAAACTACTCACTGCTCCCAAATAAGAGCCTAAACTGCCCACTCCTCAACATGAGTATAAATTGTCAGGGGTTCCTGGCTCACACGTTTATAAACTATGAATGATAATTTGGAATCAAAGCTCTAAAACTGGTTCAGCCATCAAATCCTTCAAGCCCCCTTATATCCACTAAAGTCCCTTTAGATTAGAAGAACGATCCAATCGAAAGTTTAATCATAACAATGACAGATAAAAAAGAAAAAAATATATAAAATAAAAAGCATAACTTGAAAGGGCACAATGAACACCTGAAAAGGGCATTGTGAGTAAAAGAATCAAGTTATAGAAAGATTAAACCACAAGCACAAGGAAAACCCACAAAGGGCGTCGATGTGAAAAAATGTCGTACCATACTTAGTGAACCCGAAAAAAAGGCATTAAGGGTAAAAAAAAAAGGCGAAAATAAGGACTCTCTATCCAAAAACTGTCTTAAAGCCTCAAAGATGAAAGATGACTCTAAAGGACCCAAGAAAAGCAAGTAATAATCCTAACCTTTGTTTGGTGCATCTCAATTGTAATTAAGTCTTGCATTTCAAGCCTAAAAAATCGCACATATTTCAAAATCCAAACCTCATTGGATGCATAATAAAACTAGTATTTTTAGCTCGTGATGAAAAATCTAAGCTTTTACCAAAACTTTAGAGTTTTATAAAACATAGATACCTTTGAAGCTAATACATATAAAAATTATTTTTCTAATACATATGCATGCATCCCCAAAAAAGTCCAAAATTCAAAAGTAACCTATCCCATTAGGGGGTTAACCTATTAGGATCAAAGATCTATCAGAGATCTAATTTCCAATTAATGGATCCCATTCAACAACAATAATCGTCAATCCAATCGGATAATAGCGATCAACTCAAAAATCACCTCAATCGAACACTTGCAAGTGAAACATCGTGATCACAACTAACGCCTCGTACTCACAACCATCGCAATCGTGACCATCGCATCAAATCACAATCGAATGGCATACGAACTATCGAATCACAACCAATCCGAGAGACTGAACCCACTACTTGAGATTCACACTTCTCATGCACTACCTAGGGACATCAAAAGAAGCACGACAAACTCTTTTAACCTAAAGGTACGCACGACCCACCTCAAGTTGATGACACACAAGGTTCATCTTGCTGTCCCACTAAAACACAAACATGTTGATGACACATAAAACTGGTAATTCAAATGTCTACGCTATTCTACTGAGATAAAAACCTAGTTGAAGACATGCAATACTATTTTGTTAGGACAACAAAGCAATCTATAATGCATAGATGCCATTCTGAACGAGACGGAAACAATTGATAACGTACGAAAATATTCCTTACTGAAATAGTCGGGTCAATGAGGCACGAAAGTAGAAATGTTGCCCCATTGATAGCAACCATGCTAAATGACGCGATAATGTTTATATTTTCCTGTTGAGACTCCACGTGCCCCTTAGTAGTAATCCTTGCATGGCCCCAACATCAAGTAAATCATCTAGAAAGGGTAAGCAATGAAGGTATGCACCCCTTTAGTCCAAACCCCATTTTGTTTCATTCTGTATATATTTAGTTTTTCAAAAATATATATTTATAATTCCAGTAGAATGCAAAACGGGTGACTTTCGACATGGTCATAATATCTCAATGAATCAGTCTCGGGAGTCAATTTGTGTTCAAACGTTAAAAAACTAAAGTCAACCAAAGATCAAATGTTAAAAAACTATCGCAACGCATCACACTCGTTCAAACCATCATACCCCTATCGCAACTTGATCAAAGTGTCAATCTCAAGGGAAACCTCTCGGGACTTTAGAACAAGCAATTTCTATGTGTTGATTCTGGTCTTGAGGTTCGCAACCTCTCAGGAATTTTAGTAATTAGACGGTTGAACTTTGGGCGAATATCGAAGATCAAGGTTTAACCACTTTTATCCCATAAAATCAAATGATGTAGTACGATATCCTATCAAATGAGATCTGTGTGATTTAAAAGTACACAATTGTGAGCCGTTGAAAATCTTTGTGATTCGTAGTAATGAACTCTTGCAAAGAGAGGTAGTCGTTGTCACGCCCCCATTTTAAGATCTAGAATTTTTCAAATCTTGAGGGTGGAGTAAAAAATATAAAAAATCTAAATCAAGATCTTTAAAGCTTAAATATGATATGGATTTCTTCCAAATAATTTCAACAGAATTTTCCTTAAAAATTGGACTTATGAAAAATTTTCACCTGTAAAAATATATCTATATAATCAAAATCCATATATTTATTGCATTTCAACCACCATATCATAACGAATATATATTATTTTAAAAAATATATTATAATTATAACCCAAAAGTGTACAAAGATCAACTACACATCTCATATTGATCAACAGTTGTTCACGTCATAAACATTAACTTTCACTTTTTAGACATATACATACAAAAATACATAACACACATGATGTTAATATATATAAGAAAGTCCAAAACTTCGCAAAATAGTTCGATTAAACTCAAATTTCAACTCACATATAATAGAAATAGTGTTCATTATCTTGATTTTGCGATCCTTCTATATAATGTTCTTCATCAGGAATATGCATCTCCATAGCTAGGACGTCTATAATGTTTTGTTGGTAAGGTGAGTAATAGGGAAGTTACTCAATAGTAAATTCACATTTCAAATTAATAATCTTAATATGAATTGATAAACAAGCTAATATATTATAAATAATGCAATTTTTTTTTATAAATAAACAAAGTAAATAACACTCAAAATAGGTTAATCTTTAATAAAACGGTAATGAAATATCTCCATCTCATAATGAAAAAGAAAAAAAAACATAAATATCACATAAGAATATCAATCTTAGTGGTGTATGATAAGAATAACGAGGTACACGACTGATACAAAAGTATCAATTTGAATATCAATGCTCTAATACTTAACTAGTGTGGAATTCACTGTTAGTTCATGATTTTTTGATCGGATTTGGTAATTTGCCATAATTTGTTGACCTTGTTTTTTGACTCAGGTTAGCTGTTGATCCTTAACGGAAATCAATTATTTAATTATTATAGATTGTAAATGATCATTTGACAAATCAATTTCATTGTACATCTGTGGTATGTATGTTTCCTCAATCAATCTAGTCATCTAGAAATCATTTTTATAGTACAATTTGTTGTTTTCTAATAAAGATAAGATATGAATTTATCATATTGTAGGTACAAAGATATTCTCAAGTGGTATCCCATACTACCGAAAAGAATATCAAACCCCTATTATTCTAAATTAATTGATTGCTTATGAAAAAAGCTACCAATTAATCTTATGAGTATTCATTACCCCTTTAATGGATAACAAAAATAATAATTATAATTTTCAAAATTTATTTGAAATAAATTAAAATAAATTTACAAGTTTAATGATATTCTAAAATATTCTAGAATTATAAACATGTAATAGTATATCGAAAATACTAAATCATAAAATAATAAACATATAAGTACACAATCCCACGGTTATCATTCTAATTGCATCTCATACTCTATTACACAATGCTTAAAAGTACTCTAAACTTAGAAATTCCTCAACACAAACACATACAGCCGAGAATTCCATTTTCAATTCCAACCAATTGATATTCCCATTCTCGATTATAAACATTCGAAACTTTCATTATCGATTTCAAATTTAAACTTCAACATTTCATTTTTTTAATAGATAATCACCTAATGAAAATATATTTTCGAAATAGGGCATCTTAATAGTTTTTAAAACGAACACTCTATGAAAATTACTATGAAAATCAATTTGTTAAATAAATTGATTTTCTGGTTACATTCACTCAAATTCATTTATTTTTATTTCACGATATTTAAATATCAGAGAAAAGATATAAAACAAATTATTCTACAATTCGATGTATGAATTTTGAATTTAAATCATAATAAATTTGAAATTAACTATCAAATTGACATTAAACATATTTCATTTAAATTATACCACGAATTTGAAATTATAAGTTTTCTACCTTCGTAACTGGGTTTTACGCATCTTTACGACATTAAAATGATTTTTCTAACTAATTTCCTTGATGATTCGATCAAATAATTCGGTAACTAAGTAGATCTTGAAGTCGTAGATATTTTCTTCTTTAGTACAGGATATTAATTCTCATCCTAAACACGTTTAAATCTCGATTGAACGCAACATGCACGAACTCATTTTCGAACTCACTCGTCTCTATTTTGATTTCAATCTTACAGGTATAATGAACATAAATTTGTATTTACTTTATAATAATATAATATTTTATATTATAATATATAAACAAAATACAACTGTGTATCAAATCTTCTAACACCTTTTAACTTATAATATATTATGATATTTTATTATATAATAATATAATAATATATATAATATCTAATATAATATAATATAATAATATTTATATTTATATTAATTATACTTTACCCCTTTAACACTTCAATAATTTTAAATCTATCCCGTTTATATAATTAATTATAATTAAATCTAATTTTAATAAATAATTTATTTTAATAATATAAAAATAATTAAATATTATTATTTTTTTCTCTTATGTCCGTTACATTAAACCAATTCAAATTGTATATCTCGAATTTTAGAAATTCCTCATCGATTTTTCTCTATTGACCAAAATACCCCTTACGTCGTAAGTTTTCTTGATAAAATTAATATTTTAATAACTTATCCTATTAAACTCGGATTTAAGCATGCTGTAGTCTAAACTATATTTTTTTAATACTTTTGAATTCAATGATAACGTCCATTTGATCAAAAGAGCTTCTTATAAAATTTTAAGTTTTATCTATTTTGGACTAAATGTTATAATTATTCGATCATGATCATGATAAAGTTATCGAATTGTACATTTCATTTAGCAAATTCTCTTTCTAGAAATTATTATTTTATATCAATAATATTACGATTTATTTTTGATAATTTTTATTTTAAAACTTAATAGGAAAATAGGTTAATATAGTTGACTTCATTCTTCGATACACATAATAAATTTTATGGCATTACAACTGTATATAGCCCAAAATTATGTATCAGTATTTTTCGGTATAAAGTGGCAATACTTTGGCAGGTTCTATATATCTGATGAGGTCTGAAAGAAGAAAAGAAGCCAAAAATTCATTCCTTGAAACACTTCCCAGACCCCCTTATGCCTAATCTTAAAACCTCTCAAAAACCTAGACACCCAATAATCTTTTCCATAGCCTTCCTGAACCTCAAAACCCCTCTTAGTGATTCCTGTATCAATCTCCCAGTTTTTGAAACCCTTCTAAACCTTCTTGAAGCCCCTTCCCCCCAAAATCATAATAGGCCTTTAGCCCAACCACCCCAAAATGGCCCCAACATGCGTGCAAACTTGCTGTTGATGGGACAATAGATGTATCAAGATTCAAGGTCAATAAGTGTTATGGTCTATAAAAAGGGCACTCATCCCCTCATTTTCAACACACCTCTCTCAAGTCTACTACTCACTTGAGCTCCCACCTACTCCCTTGATACTTTTCATTTTTCGACGATTCAATATTGGCAACCCAACCTGACGAACCCTAATCCCTAATCCCTTCATGCCGACCTTCATAAAGACCTTCCCACATCACCAACATAGTTGAAACTCTACCTGAATTGACCATACCATTTCCCAAGTTTCCCTAATAGTATCGAACAACTACTCAATTCCCTATCCCACTTCACCTGACACTATGAAAAGTTCTATTGAAATCCCAATTCGGATAGAGAATCACATTGAAGCTCTACCTGATCGTCAGACAAGCACTCATGTATAAAAATTGTAAATGAATAATTTGTTACATTTATAAATTAGAATTTGCAATACGAGTCCCAATTTTAGTTCTTACTTTGGTAGAGTAATTTGGAACAACTCCTTGAGCATTGTGTAATCGAAAGGATCAAATGAAATGACTAGGGGCCACTTTGAAATATATCTACTTTGCATCAATCAATCAAGATCATTTCTACTCTCCAATTTTCACCTGCATAAACTACGATTCAATTCGAATCACACTTGTTCACCACTCAGGCTATCAAATTTGCAAAGCAACGCACGAGGCATTGTTCAAAGCAAATATAAAGCAGGCGTCCCTTATGACGGGGGATTAGGGTGCTAACACCTTTCCTTTTCTCAATTGAATTGCTTACCGACATCTTTAGATCACACAGACCAAATTGAGAGTTATCTCAATTAACGGGTGGTTCACACCCTTTTGAACCTGAACAATGGCAACTCTATCAATTATGTAGTACACCGAGCGACCCCGTTTTCAACTGAACTTCGGGTCCCATTGTGAGGGCGGGCGCTACAAGAAGAATTGCTAGCCAACGAATTATGACATGTCAAAAGGATCCTACACAATTAGGAAAGGGAATCATTGATTGAGACTTTCCTAAATTAACGAAGGATTCCATATTTGTAGGGATTGAAGAGTCATAACGTCTACAAATAGGACCACAAGAGAGGGAGAATATATGTAATTCTGAACATCTACATTATTACTCTGCTGAATTATCCATTGACATAGGCATGAAAGAAATTTTTTTTTTGACAGGGCAGTCGGAAGCACTCAAAGTTGATCAAAACAGTTCAAGGGGCTGAGGAAGATTTAAAAAAAAAAACACACACCCACACAATACCCATCAAGTTAGTAACCCCTAAATGGACATAAGATGTGTTCCTAGTTTCTACAAAAGAGTATTAGTTATACAATAATACCTTCATATGAACCAACCCCACCCGTCAATATTCTAATCTAAATTGAAAAAAAATAAAAACAAAATAATGGAGATGAACAGAACAACTAATTGGACATGTGTGCATGTTAGAGAGAAAAAGAGTAACTAAAGATATTTATCAAAAAAAAAAAAAAAAAAAGAAAAAACAAAGCTTATGTTAGGAATAAAGTTGGAATAATTAGTGTTTGCCAGCTCTGTAAGAGGGGTAATCCACTCAGCTTGTATGGGTGTGTAGTAGTATCTTAAACCTGTCACAGCACACCGACAATGGAGAGAGAGAGAGAGAGAGAGATGTGAACTACTTGGATAGAAAAACAGCTAGGCATGGTCGTTAATGATCCAATCTCACGAGATTTCGCTATTCTCATAGACATACAAATTTTGATGTTCTTCCAAAAACAAATGCATTGTGGCGCATCCAATTAGATCAATCAATTAATCTTAGAGAGGGAATCCTCTGTAGCACCCAATGGAAGCAGATCCTCCAAATTTTCCTGTAATTCTCTCTAACTATATTTAATGGTTGAGAGTGAGCCACATCATCAAAACGGTTACATCCAGTCATTTAAACGAAAGTATTCAGTGACCGTCCATTTTCAAATATCTAATTAGATTAAAAAGAAAATACAAATTATTATTATTATTTTCAAATGTAATCTAAACCATGATTTTTTTGTCAATGTTATGTGCTATAGAATAGAATAAGAGAATATAGAGAGTTATTGGAAGAATTGGCTATAGAGGATCCAATCCTAGAACATCGATTTTTGCATAGTTTGGGAGATTGTAATGTTTAAAAAATAATAATAACATCTCCACCCTCGAAGGCTCATGACCTAGGTCAGATTTAATTTAATTTTTTAGTTTTTAGTTTTGGGAAGGCTTTGAAAATATAATGCCACTGAACTGTCAAATTTAAACGAAAATGATTTTGATCTCTTTGTTAGTGCACCGATCCTTCAACAGTTAAGAAAAGACTATATAGGGTGCTATGGGAAAAAAAAAAAAAAATTAATTTGACAAGTGATACATAAATACTTCTAAAAACAACCAAATAATGACTAACAATCATTAAATATATATATATATATATATATATTATATATATATATATATATATATATAATATATATATATATATATATATATAATATATATATATATATATATATTATTATCAAATCTAATAAGTCACCAATAATAATTGAGTATTTGTAAATAGGTCCAACGAAAAACCTTATAGGATTGTAAAAAGGCATGCATTCTGATGGAGGACATATATATATCAAAATCTTTGAATAATGTGATAATGTGATCATATAAGTTGGATGCGAAGAAATGACATCAAATTTGGACCCCGACAATTGTAACCTCTCCGTCCTAAGAAAACGGTGTGTTGTGACAAGTGGGGCCACCATCACATGTGGGTATGTGCCCTGGAGCTTTCATTCTTTAAGGGTTAATTAAGTTTAAATTTCAATTTAGGACAGGTTTCAGAGGGCAACATGTCTTGTAAGAAAGAGCTGTGTTGTACCCCACCTAGGTAATCACTCACCCTTCGATCCGGCAGCTTGCATCACAATCACAAAAGTACCTATTAGTGTTATATATATATATATATATATAGGGTCCGTTCGGCACCCTAAGTTTTACCACACACTTTAACAAACGCGTTTTGTCTTACATGGGTTAGAAGTTTCGGAATGAGCTGATTTTTGGTGAGGATGATCTCTACACCATAGAGATCATCCTCACCAAAAATCAGCTCATTCCAAAACTTCTAACACCATCAAATTGATTTACAAAAAATGGACGGTCCACGATTTTTACGTGTAAACATGGGGCTAAACATTTCGGAATGGGCTGATTTTTTGGGGAGGATGATCTTCTAATCATAGAGATCATCCTCACCAAAATCAGCTCATTCCAAAACTTTTAACCCATGTAGGACAAAAAACATTTGTTAAAGTGTGTGGTAAAACTGAGGGTGCTGAACATTTCCCATATATATATGCATATAGGGTCAGCTCTATATACAATTCTCTTAACAATGTTTCAAGACAGCGTTTTGTCCTATATGGCAAAACAGTTTTGGAATGGACTGATTTTTTGTGAGGATGATCTCTATCATGAGCAGATCATCCTTACAAAAAATCTGCTGATTCTAAAACTTCTAACCCTATGAAAATTGATTACAAACTAACTATTAAAATGAACAGTCCACGATTTTTTAATTTGTAAACTGGAGCTAGCAATTTCAGAATGGGTAGATTTTTTGTGAGGATGATCCACTCACGATAGAGATCATTCTCTCAAAAAATCAGCCTATTCCAAAACTTTTTCCCCATATCTATGTATATCGGTGATTTATATCATAATATGACGAAATTCTCCTAAATATTTCTACAAATTAATAAAAAAAATTGAATAAGAGACCAGCTAATTAAATAAACGGATTGACGATTTAATTGATAAAAAATTGTGCCTTTATCCTATTTTAGATGGTTTGAATCTGATTACTAGAAATATTCAATGCTAGGATCGTTTAGTCAGGTAATCTGTTTCATTCTCTGTTTAGCAAGAAGCACCAATCAATACTCCTTAGTAGCCAAGACGAAATGCATAGTGCGAGTCTCTTGGAGCAAACAAATGGCCTTGCTCTACCAAATATCATTTTTGCTCCTCAACCTCACAATTCTATCTTTATGAAATTTCAAATGTCAAGAACAAGACATAATTTTTAGGGAAGTTAAAGATAATGGATTTTGAAATGAAATCCCAAAAAAAAAATCTTTCTCTCGAATCTTTTTTAAACTCATCCAAAATAATTGACGAATTCAAAACAACTTGGTTATCATTATTTAGATATACCCTCGACGTTTCGTGAATGAGTCGTGCTGGAGTAACATTGAAATGTACATCGTGTGGTACATTTCAGACGTAGATGTGCGTCAAAACCATGTATGCTTTTCATCAAGATACAAGTGAGATCTCAATGAAAGCATCTATGGTTCTTTGTTGAAGATATACCAAGAATCCAAAATCTGTTCATTAACAGCACAGCCAAGAGTTCTGACAATACGACTATGTTAGAAATGCCCCTCCAATGTACATTTTAATATTACTTCAGCATTATCCTTCGTGAATATATGAGATGCCTCCTTGTTTCCAAATGGTTGGTAGCTTGAGCATGGTATATTATGATAAATAATATGAAGTGTCATCTTCAACCTCGTGCTTTATTTATATTTTTCTCTCCATCATTTCCAAATCTTTCATTTTTGGGGAAAAACTATAATATTTGTGGCAACCCTTGGTGCTTATCTCCAAAAGGTTTTTTTTTTTTTTTTTTTCTTCTTGCAAATTGAAAATTTTGTTGCCTTCAATCCTTTGGTTAATTGTTAAAGTAATTTAAGGTTTATTTATTCTCATTTGATTTAGAAGGTTCTGATGATTTAGACGCACCACTCCAAGTTTTGGTAAATACTTGAGATACCCTTATGTTTTCAAACTAATAACATGCCTCTCTTGATCTTGATCTCCTCTAATATATTAGTAGGAAATAACTTGAGTTCCCTCAACTTCAGCTTTTAGCCAAAACCCTTAATCTTACCTTCAACCTCTTAAATAAAATTTTGTACCGACTCTATAACCTTTAGACTTTATCTACTCTAACCTTCGAACTTCAAGCCATAATAAGATATGATTTTCGAAGAAGAAAAACTATGATGGAATTTTGGGTAAAAAAATAAAAGATTTTATTTTTAATTGATTAAAGAAAGGTTTTAAAGGAATAAATTAAAATAATTTATCATAGAAATTGAAGAATCTTGAAAATGACAAATTCTTGAAGAAAAATTAAAGATTTTTTATTCTACATTTAAGATGTTGAGGGTATTTAGGTTATTTTTCATTAATCTATGTGAAAACAACGAGGTTGAGGGAGGCATGTCATCATCAGTTTAAAAACAAAGAGATATCTTAAATATTCACAAAACACAGAGGAACATGTTTTGTCATACAAAGCATAAAAATAAATAAAAAAACTCATAATAAATAATAAAATTGTGCAGTTGTCAAATCCAAAGGTTTAAGAAAGGATTTTAGAGAAGAAGTAATCACTTAGATGATAAAGTCTATAGGTGATGATACTACGTACCTAGATTCAATTCATCAGCCTAGTTGAGTTACTTATCTCATTTAATAGGTTGTGGATAAAAATAGAAAAAAAAAAAAAAAAAAAAATAAATGGAGGGGGAGGGGGGATGAAGAGTTTGTTGATGATCATCTTATGCTAACCTTTCCGGGGGGGTTATTAAATTACCTATTTTATTTGGGAGGTTTGAAAGATGAAAAAGTCGTCATCAAGTTTTAATAGGGGGAAGGTCAAGTGTAGTCATGGTTTTTAAACTCGTCCGAGACTGAGACATATCGCCCGAGTTAACTCGGTATCGGAGCCTAACGAGACCAACTCACAATATGTTATGAGACAACCGCGTATCGTGAGATGAGCGAGTCGTCTCGAATGATATTTTTGAAAAATTCAAGCAATACGAACAAGATAAACGAGGCAGCGCAGATTTTGTTGTAACTCACGAGATAAACGAGTTGTATCAGACGAGATTTTCAAAATCTCGTTCGAGTTAACCGAGACAACCAAGTTTTGCCTCAATCCTCAATTATTTCACCCCAAAATCGATTTTCCTCCATTATTTCTTCATCTTCTCCACCAAATGAACAACCGAGTTTTTTTTAATTTTATATTTTTTTTATATTTTATATTTTTTAGAAGCGCTTCATGCCATGCGTTCAAATATTTACAAAACATTCTTACAAGCAACATCAATGTGCAAACATTTATGGATTGCATGCTTTGTTTCTAGAATGTAAACATGTAATATATTCCACAGGTAGAAATGCCATTTAAAGAAGCATGACAAACAACACTGCAGTTGTGATTGTTCATCCATCAACACAATAAACACTTTTTTTAGAAAGAAAAAACATGGAATTCAATTTATTTTGATAAGTATATTATGATTTTTTTTTTTTAATTTTATATATATATATATTTTTTGGGTTTATTTTTTAATAGGAATCATTTCTGAATTTTTTCTAATTTTTTCAGATTTTTTAAATGATTAAGAATCATTGTCTCAATGTCGAACGAGATGACTCGAACAAGACGAGATTATCGACTGAGTCAACTCAGTATCGGAGCTGAACGAGACGAGACCAAATACCGATTTAAAAACCATGAGTGTAGGACCTTGTGGATTTTCAATATGCAATCTCGAAGGATATCTGACAGTCCGTCCCTCATAGGCTGACCACTGATACCATCGTCCTCCAAAACGTCAGGCCTAATATTCTTCTTGGGATTGGGTTTAAATCCTTCAGAATTTCTCTATAAATACCTGGTCCATCCCGTCCCCTAAATCAACATATCTCTCTCTCTCTTTCTAACCTACATCTCCTTTATTTTTTTTATGGGTCTTAAAGATCTAAGGCTTTTAGAGTATATATATATAGGGATCTCCATCTCTCTTATTTTCCTTCCCCATAAACCTACGTCTCTCTGTCTCTGTCTCTCTCTTCTCTTCTTCTGGTTATATGGGGCTTAAGGATCTAATGATTTTAGAGTATCTAGAGATGTCTCTCTTTGTGTTCTTCCACAGCTTTCTTGAACTGTAAGACCTAATTATTCAAGATATGATGGTATCATAATAGGGTATATTTACTACGGTTCAATAAAGCTGTGGGAAAGTACGGAGAGAGCCTGTTGATTGACAGCGGTGAATTTGGAATTGTTGTTGTTGCAGATCGACACTTTTACTCTCTCTCTCTCTCTTTCTCACTCTTACACACACAAACACACACATTTATACTAAAAAAACTGATAATTTATTCTAAATTTTTGGTTTTGATATTTCCTTATGTAATTGTGTTGTGTAATGGGTTGAAGTTCAATATATTGTTATGTCTTTGTTAATGCAGGTAGCCCTTTGAGCATGATTTACAACCTCCTAATCTTCATATTTCATATTGAGAATCAAAGGCCAGATAGATAGCACATCAATTAAAGGAAATATATAGAGTGTAAATTTATTTATTTTCTGAATTTTGGTAAATTACCTTTTATTTATTTTTTATTTATTTTAATTGTTCATGAATTGGATCTTTCTTAAAGGATCAGTTGATTATTGTCTTATTATTCATCAATTAATTCAATAAACTTAAATATCCTTTAAAAAAAATTAATATCATTAATATTAGGATGGAGAGGTACAATGGCATTCAACATATTAATTGATTTTCTTTTTTTCCCTCATTTTAAAGAGACCTCTCTCTCTCTCTCTCTCTCTCTTCTTCTTCTTCTTCTTCTTGCTTCCTTTTACTTCTTTTGTGGATAAAATAATCTCCCATTGTATTGATCCTTCCATCAATACTTCCAAGAAATCTGTGGCCACACAATAAGGGATCAGGAGATCCATTTCATATAATTATAGTTGGTGAGGAGAAAAATACTGTTTCCTGATGTTGATGCCTGTCTCTTTTAAAAGGTTAGATGTGTATGTGTGTGTGTGTGTGCTGTATCAGAACATTTCTTAACTTTTTACTGGACATTATTTTATAATTCCAATCCACTGATTCCATTATATATATACTCAGATTCAAATCAATAATATATGAATTTAAAATAATTGTCTAGTTTATGATATGGCAGAACCTTCCTTATTTGTGGAGCACCATACTGTATCAATTGATTAATTAACATTATATTGGCTCATATCTTATGAACATGTTCCTAAGACCCAATCCAAAGGTTGGATTTCATGTTTTAATGGCCAGGATCATGTGTTGTTACAATAATATTCTTGGATATAGTGTGAATTCATCTATTAATCATAAGGTGAACATTAAAATGGGTCAGGATCGAGTGACTCATGGAAAAACACATGATCCTGGCCATTAAAACATGAAATGCTGCGTTTGAGATAGGGTAAATTACCATTTCATGTGCTGAATATGGGAAAATTCCCATACATTGCATTGTTCGTTTTAATTACCAACATGCTCCACATGTTTTGGGAACTATTTTTCAATGAGATTGTCACTTTTATAAATCAGCAAGATCGTCACCTTTAAAATAAATACCAGTGATCTCACTGTTTAATATCTAATGATATTGACTTTACTAGGTGATCTCAACCCTTTGGTTTTCAGTTATTTTAAATGGGTCTTCTCATGTTTCTTTCTTTTCTTTTTTTTTTTTTAATTGAAAGGGATTTGAGACTAGGTGATTCTTTGTCCCCTTATCTTTTTTTTTTCTTACTTTAGTTATGGAAGCCTTTGCTTGTATCCTTTAGGACAAAGTTGAATCTGGGGATATCCTAGCACCCAAAATTCATGGTTTGAAAGGAATTTCTAGTCTTATCTTTGCAGATGATGTTCTCCTTATTTATTTTATTTTTTCCAAAAATGTTGATTGGTCTATTCTTTCGACATAAGAATTTTGGAGAACTTGTTTGATATTTTGGGTCTTCAAGTAAATGATGAGAAAATATTGTATTAATAAGGAAAGATATATAGTTGAGATTGTTTGGTTTCAAACATGGTACTCTTCCAATAAATACCTTGGTCTTCTCCTTTTTTCTTTCTGGTTGACACACTCTCAGTGCCAACCACTTATTGATCGAACCTATAATAGGGTAGAGGGTTGGAAATCAAGATTTCTTTCTTATGTAGGTAGAGTTGAACTCGTTACAGTTTTAATATTTATTGGTCTGCCACTTTTAATCCTTGTTAGTATGGTAAAAAAAAAAAAGTGGAGTCTATTCTTAATAAATATCTTTGGGGTGGGCCTTTTCTTGATATATGTAGTCTTGTTATCGAGTGGCATGGAAACATGTTTGCAACCCATTTATTAATGGGGGTCTTGGTATTTTAAGTCTAAGGGAAGTGAATAAGGTAGGGATGGAAAAACTTTTTTGGAATTTGTTGGTCCCATTGGATGCGGCAAAGATATGTGGCAATGTCAAATTTATCAAAATGTTTCTTGGGGCTGAGGGAATTAATTCCTAAAGCATTCTCAATTTATGATTAATTAATGTGGCTGCATCTTTGAAAATGGAATTATAAATATATGCTTAGATTAGAGAGTTTGTGGAATGCCCTCATATTCTATTCTATGAGAATGCAACAAGTGGTAAATAAAGTTAGAGCTCAAAAAATATATTCCAAAGAACATTTTAGAGGATAAAATATTTATATGGTCTTTAATAAAAGTAGTTAATTATAAGAAGCTTGCCGTGGGGAAAGTCCAAAGTTATATAATCTTTTGGTGGGTTGAAATTTTGAGGAGTGAGTAAACCATCAGTTTCAAGTTGTTCTCTTTTGTTTCATGGCTTTGATGTAAAGAGAAAAATTTCCACGATTGATAATCTACATCGGCCGGAGAGGGTTAATGCAACTGAAACTGTACGTTGGTCATGTATTTCTGGAGTGTACCTTTGGATTTGGAGGTGTTGCTTCTTGAGAAGGTTTGGTGTAACACAAGCTTACATGTGATGTGGGGGAACTTTTACTTTTAGAATGAGGTACGTACAAGCAGTCCAAAGTATTAATTAATTAATTTCCTAAAATACTTTTTTTTTGTTTTTTTTAAAGTAAGTAGGATTTATATATATATATATATATATTGGATGAGAAGTTGGTACTGTTTGCATGTTGGGGAAGAATTGAGGAAGTGGACATTTATGCAATTTTAATTAGAGAGGCTCTAAAATTTGCAAGCTTATGTAATTGTTTCATTTGATTCCCTACACTCAATAATAAGATTGATAGGGAAGGAATTTGAGACATCTTGGACATATCTGGAGCTATAGTTAAGGAAATTCAAACCGTGGCTTTAAGTTTTCCAAACACAGCTTTGAGATCTTACGGAGAGAAGTCCATAGAGCTACAGACTTCTTATTAGCAAAAATGGGATCTTATGGAGATGGTTTTTTCTTTTTCTTTTTTAAACCGAGGAATCGTCTTTTATTCCAATTGAATTATTGAAAATCTTTGCTGTAATTATTCTCGATGATGTGATGTTACAGGCAGGGAGGGCCCTTGAACCCAAACTTATTAATAATAATAAAAAAGAAGTGATATTTGACTTTAAACTACCCAATTTATTAAATCGCAATATTGCAACCTCATATTTTAATTTTTTATCAGCGAGATCAGCACCTTGAAATTAGAATAAGTACCTGTGATCTTTCACACACGCGCACACACAGACATGGTTAGAAAAAATCAGCTCATTTTGAAACTTCCAACCCCCAAAAGTGATTTACAAATAATTGACGTTCCAAGATTCTTCACCTTGTAAATTAGGATAAAAAGTTTTAGAAGGAATTGGTTTTTAGAGGGGATGATCTCCTCACCATAAAGATCATCATCACAAAAAAGTATTTCATTCCAAAACTTCTAACCCATATAAAACGAAATGCGTTGTCAAAATGTTTGTCCCTTGAACGGTACCCAGTCTATATATATATATATATCATTATGAATTTTGTGTTTTAATGATGAGGATCATGTGTTTTGCAAGAGTTGTTTTTCACGAATCAGTTGATCGATGATCCCAAATCAAGATATATAAAAATCCCTATGGTTAGATTTCATGTTTTAACTTTAAACAGCCGGGATCATGTGTTTTTCCATAAGTCAGCCGATCCTGACCCTAAATTATTATTTTTGTAGCAAACCACTATGTATCGGTTGCTGAAGTATATATTTAATAATTATTTTTAGAAATAAAATTTCTACCATATGAAGTGTACAATAATCTCATTTGTAGTTGAAGCACTGCTACATTATCTCTATAAATAATGTAGTATGTTCTCACTTATGGCTTGCCACAAGAGATGCCGGGCCGGACCCTACAATGTGTATATTTGGAGGACAACAATGTACTACACAATAAGCTAAAACAGTTCAAATTAAATCATTTTTATTTGAGATTTGAGAAGATCGAACCTCAGAATACATTACACCAATCGATCTAATAGGTACTAATTAAATGAATTATTCCCTGTTAATGCTTGTAAAAAAAAATTTATATGTTTAGAAAGATTATATAAATCTGAGGATATTCTAATTAAGATGATCAGGTTAATTGCTTTGTAGTTTTCCTATTTGAATCCTACCAATTAGATTTAGAAAAACACTTGCCTAGTTAGTTAGGAAAGTTTCCAGACCGCACTTCCTTGTGGCATTCAAAAACTTATTGGATGCCACAATGACGTAGATTACAATATTTTAACAACCTTCGAAATGATATAAATTGAGAAAAATTGTCTACCGTTGGATTTTAATTTTAAATTTGTGAGTTTCACAGCCCATCCCTGTATAAATCCTTAGTTTAAGTCAAATATTTTTTGATGATTTTTTTTTCCCTTTCAAATCTAATCTACGTGATGAACTCTAGAGTACTGTGATGTGTTATTTGGCCAACATGGGACTCCAAATGAACCCCATGACCCTTTGTAACAATTGAAATCTTACTGAGGTAGTCACATTAGCCTCACTCTTATAGATTTATATACACGCTTTTATGCAAAGTCACTATGATGAAGAAGACGAGTTGTTGGGATAAACCATTATGAAAGCAAAAGAAATATAAAGAGCCAAGTGTTTTACCCTAGCCCACTAAACTTAAATGTGCATGATACCAATTAATGTAGCCTCTTCTGCACTGTATGCTTGTAGGATTCCTCTCATTATCATAATTTGACACGGATAAAGAAGAAAAGCATCTCATATTAAATTTGTATCACGCGAGATCTTTGATCACTTTTTTAAGATTTGAGTCCACTTTAAATTAAATCTCAAATATTCATTGTTTTGAACTTTAATTTATTTAGCTTAATGATTATTGCTGTTACTGTAGGTAATAATTCTCTTTTGGACTAACCTCAGAACGTAAAACATGTATAATAATCCATCACTTACTTGACCAACAAGTAAATTTACATGTATGTGGTTCAACTAATGCGTTTATTTACTATCTTTACTAACCCCACTCCCCTATGCTAAAAAGTTCGATTTCTAGTTTGTGAGGACAAGTGCTTAATATTTTTCCAAATACATATGGATTGACATGAGGTACCTTGAGATTTGAGTCAGGTCGGATCTAGCATTTTTCATGATGTTTAAGTTCTTAACCCAAGCTTGAACTTGACATATATAGGGAGAAGGAGGTGTGAAGCTCTGGGTTGATAGCATCAGCCATGGTGTTGGAGATTAGAATCCTTCTCATATTTTTTGGGTCATTTGCGTGTTATGCCCAGTGAGGGTGCCACTAATGGGGTTAAGTGTTATCTGGAAAGAAATGTTATAAATAGAGAGGGAAAGTGGTTGAAGGTATGCATGTTTTTTTTTTCGTTCATTTGAGCTATCACAAATTAAGACCTGATTTATTGGGCATTGAGAAATTAATTTGGTTAAGACACGCCACCAGTGCCCTTTAAACTCAGATCAAGATAGCAATCCAAGACTGTACAAATCAAGAGGAGAATTAAAATTATTTCATAATTTGGTGGTGTTCATGTGAACTAGTAACCAAGGTTAAAAATCTCTTTTCGTTTTGATGTTTCGGTTTTTTCCAAAATCAAAATGAGACTGAAACATTATCAAAACATTGATTAATATTTAAATGAAAGTCTTTTATAGAGAGGACCGTAGTCAAGTGAAGTGTTATTAGTTTAAAAATACAGGAGTACCTCAAATACTTGGCAAAAATATGGGGATTTTTCTCTCAATGATGGGTCTTCCAGAGAAGAATATGATCAAGGGTTTTTTATTGAGTTAAAAACGAAACATTGCATATTTGATAATTAAAAAAAAAACCCCAGAAAAAGAAGAAGAAGAAGAAGAAGTGGGCGTTTTCCCTCATTATGATCCAAGTATTGTTAGTCATTTGGACTTCAAGATGTGGGGTATTGCTTTCCTTCTCTTTAGGACCTTTGAGGGAACAATTCAAGGGACATCAAGAAGGAGACAATGACTGAGTTTTTTCCCCATGTTCCCGTTACAAGGATAATGGATCAAGGATCTAACCTCATAAGTAATGGGATAATTCCTTGGATTTTCTTACAAAAATTCAAGTGAACTTGTGGTTTAAATATCTAGTTCCAATGGCTTTAACTCCATTATCTTGTTGAAAATAAATTACAAAGTAGAAATTTAGTAGAACCTTACCAAGAATAGAAAGATTAGAAAGATCCAATAAATTCCTTAAGTGTTTAGAGTAAATTTGACAGATTTTTCCTTTACAATTCTTCATTCTTCTGTGTTTCTTTCTGATCTCCCCCATTTATAGGCTCATTGGGGAATCAGTTACAAAGAAATTTACAAAAAATGGGGCTCAAAACAAATTGTTGATCGCTCTGATCAGGTTGACCAGTTTAAATAGAGCGATCAAAACTTGACTTGGGCCTTGATTTTTCTATTTTCTTCAACTTTCTTGAAAAAATAAAGCCAATATTATGTCCCGGAATTGGTTTGCTTTGCATCCCTTGTTGGCCAAAGATGTTTCTTATTTTAGACACAACTTTGGTAGGCTAAAAACATCGTACAACATATAGTCCCCTTGATGTTTGTCCGTCAGAAAGAAGCTCAAGGGTGAGCTTTTTGATGGGTAAGCATCAGACCAAAATGTATAACAGATTTCATCCAAAATGAAAGATACTGATCAAACACCCCAAGCCAATCATCATCCGTCCATCATGAGCTGCCCAAGTGATGTTGAATGTTAGGGAGGTCTTAATGCATCTTTGGTGGTGGCTATGATACATGAATCAAATCTATGAAGGTCCCTTGGTAGCCGAAATCCAATGAGTTTGTTTAAAGTCCAATTACTGTACTGTTGACTTTTAGTTCCAAATGTGAATGCGACTAGGGCCTAGCCCATATCCAATCCCAAGCCACATTGGGTAAACAAGACCAAAAAGTTGTCATAATAGTTCAAAATGCGTGATATCGTGCCACGGATATCTCGGGTTTGTTTTAAATGTTATATAAAAGGAGAGAAAAAAACATCTCAATTCATTTTTGAAGTTTTGCAATTCCTCCTTTCTTCTCCTCTTTCACTTCCATAGTTGTTATAACCACAGACTTGGAAACCCAAGTAATGTTGCCTCATTTTCACATTCATAGCCATCGCAAAGCCTTGTGGTGTTCCTTGTTCTCGTCATTTGTTCACAAGTATGAGTTGTGCACAACAGACAATGGCATCACGAATGATGGAGTTGATTGGCAAGAAAAAGAATGGTGTGTGAGGAAGTAAGAAAATAAAAAGAAAGAAACACTAAAGTGGTCATGGAGAAAATCGAGAAGTATCATTGTTAGAAATCATAGCTGGAAGGGTAGGAGATCTGTAGAGAGTGTTGGAAGTATGTGAAATAGGTAAAGATGGGAAAACGATACAAACCCAAAGGGAAAATTGAATCGGAAAAGAAAAAAATAGTGAAACCAGAAAATTGGCAGTAGAGAAGACGAACTAGAACGGGCAAAGAATATAAAAAGAACAAGTGCTCTTTGAGTGTTCGACGAAATACCCCATAACACGATCGCTTTCGCTCTCAAAGAACGAATGTGATTATTTAAAGGAGGAATAGGCAATAGGCCTATTGATTTACTAGCTCTCACAAGTTGTATCTATTCCAAGTTTAGATCCAAGGCGCTGAAAGCTCTAGTACCCAGTGCTGTGTTCATTTACCTTATTGAAGCAGCAACAATAGTCAGTAGTAAAGGCAAGGCGGCGGTCCTAGTAAAAAAGTAGTTGCTTTTGAACCAATGCAAGTTATTCTAGATCCTCTAGTTGTATAGTTAATTTGATCGTAAAGTGACTTGCGTTTCAGTCTTGCTTTGTTTAGTTTGAATTTTCTATAGCTATGAAAGTTCATTTTTAGTTTTTCCTTAATAGAGACAATGAGAAAATAGGCATTGGATGTGAGATTAAAGTTTGAACAACACCTGTAGCAAGCCCACCAGGAATAAGACCCGGAGTGCTCTCAATCTGATTTTCGGATTCATTCCATTTGTACCTTTCCTAGTGGAAGCCGTTATCACACTAGCTTACCTTTCTTAGGTCTAGCGTAACTCGTCAACGGAAACAGGTTATTTCTAGTTTGACTTGACTTCCTTCTCGCACTGGCTTTTAGGGATCCGGCAAAGAGGCTCGCACGTGGATAGAAGAACAATCAATCCCCATGACAAGCACGCAAGCAAGAACAGAGGCTGGGAAGCATGCTTGTTAGCTCAGAAATCAACGTTGTTGCCGTCAGATGTTATACTACCTCTTAGGCGGGGCTCCAAATAGCTCTTTTTAGGTCTCAGAGGAGAAAGATTTGACCGATCACCCTATCTAGTCGACCATTTTGCTCACACTCCTTTCTCTTCAGTCAGTCAGCTTCGCCTTGGTTGTCACACTTTGGAAAGCAGCTCGTTGCTGCACGATTCGTTGGCCAACTTTCCTTTCGCTTTGGTCCTTTATCCTTGAGCGAGACTTGGTGCCCTAAGCCAGCTTTCTTTCCGAAGCTAGTGGATTGGTTCGACCCTCATATTACATTGACCCTAGTCATGACATTGATTTTCAAGCTAATAGAGAACCTTAGGTAATGACATATTTAACACTTCACTAGTAGCTCTACAGGTTGATTTCCTAAGAGCAAGAGTATAAACAAGTGTATATAGCCTTTGAATGCTTTGGAAAGGGAACTCAAGTTCAAGGTGCAAGGTGAGCAAGGAGCGAATGGAAACTCCCCTAAAGGTGTAGGTGGAGCTTCAAGTCTCCAATCGCAATCAGGCTATCAAACTTACACCTTAAATAAAAAACGAGTGAAATAACTACATAAACAAACCAAGCTTGACTAGGAAGCATGTTTTTTTTTTTTTTTGACAAATTGTTGTCCTAGCCATAAACGATATGCGCTAGGGTGAAGCAGTGAACGTCAGCGAACAGAGATGCGCAGGTAGAAAAGCCTTATGCGCCGCTTGGGAGATTTGCAGCTTGGAAGGAGTCAACCCAAAGAACGAGACTCAATTACATCGACCCTCATATTACATTGACCCTCAGGTTCTGCTTTCTTACTAGATGCCACACCTGGAGATATCACTCTTTCGGCTAAGCATTCGGTTGGAGGTTCCGTATAAGAGAATAGAGAGGGGGGGGTCCAATCATTTCTATGGATGGTTGTTTGTCTGCTGCCTTTGCCCCCGCTGGATAGCTTTCAAAAGATGCAGGAAGATACAAGGAGATGCGATCACTTCAGCCGATCGAATGGGTCAGCCAGCTTGCTATGGATTGAATTTCTTCCTTTAATGACTAGGCCTCCCCCCTTACCTTACAACATGGGGTGGCTCCAGGACTTGAACAAATAGATTCACCAGGAAGATCAGAGATGTCTACACCTCCGGAGAAAAGGCTTTAAAACAGAGGTTGGAATGGATGGTTTCTCTTTCCTTTCTGCCCGAAAGATGGAAAAAATGGGTAGGATGCCCAGCCCTGGTTCCTAAGATGTAGCTTTTGATGCAATCCCTTCACCAACAATTATTCATTGCCTCCCTTTCGGAAGGAACGGATGGAGAGAGAGAAACATATGGAGTTTCCCTTGTTCCGCTTCCATTGCATTCGATCGATAGCCACCTCTTTCCTCCCTCTACTGGGATCTGAACCAGCGCAGCGAAGAAAACGCTTAAGCAAACGTAAGCGTTTTCCCTTTACTATACGGGGCGGTCGACCATTTGGGCGGACAAGTGTAGACTATGGCAGAAAGGCAGGATAATCAGGAATCGTTGGTCACCAGACTCAGTGATCGCGCTGATCTTCCCAGTGAAGGAGAGCCGTCTTCATGGGGCCTCAACGATCCCGGTGGCGATGTCCAAAGCGTGACGGACCGGGTCAAATTGAGGAGCTTGCTGTGGAGATGGGTCTCCGGTTCGTGAACCGAATGGCGACTCCAGACGCATTTGAGTCCCGGAACCACAGCCATTCAACGGGATCCGAAATGCCAAGGAAGTTTCTCATCCTCTGGGACATGGAACAGTACTTTAAGGCTGTTCGTGCCCCTTTTGACGACCAAGTCACAATGGCAACAATGTATCTCTCTGGGGATGCGAAGCTGTGGTGGCAGACGCGATATGAGGACGTGCTGGAGGGCCGTTGCGAGATCAACGCCTGGGAGGAACTAAAGAGGGAGCTCAAGGAAAGGAGCAGTTCCTGCCTGGGAACGTTGCATGGCTCGCACGAGAGTCCCTGATGCGGACCGGCACTGTTCGAGAAAATCAAAGCAGACCATGGGGGACTGACCCGAGCTATAGACAAAGAAAGACTTTTATAGATAGAATAGAATAACGCATTCAGACATAAAAAAGAGGGCTACTTCACTATGAATGGTAACATATGAATTGAAACTAATGCGACGGGTGTCAATTACCAAAAATTACTCGACTAGTAACTCATTTTCATGGGACAAAATTGTCTTCTTTAGGATGTGAAAAATATTTGAAATCACTCTCGAACCATCACACGGATTCCGACCCAACTGCCCATGATATGGTAAGAACGGAATGGAAAGGCAAAAAAAAACGATTCTATGCGCAGACGTGAAAGCTCTATCGATAGAAGCATTCTAGCCTATTTAGAGAGGAACGATTCCCTCGTCTGAGAACCGCCATTCACGCACGAAACGGAGAGAACTTAAAAAAAAATGCAGAAGTGAGCGTACCCCAAGGCTCTCCTCTCTCCCCCTTTTTTAGCCAACACCATCAACCACTTTGGGTCAAAGCAAAAAATATGATGAATAGAAGGAAAGGAGATCAGAAAGATACGCGGACGACTTGACTATGGTATAGGTCGGATGTTTCCGTGAGCAGTAAGCAGCAGATCTCCCCTTATTTTGGGAAAGCTGGTGGCCGCGTGTGAATTCTTTCAAGGCAAGGGGCGGCCTGATTCGTTCGGTAGATCCGGTCGAGGTGGTTTTCGTTTACCAGCGCGTAGGTGGTCTAAGTTCCTATGACCGAGTCTTTCTGGCCCCTGTGAACATCTTTTCTTAATGTATTAAAGAGGGCCTCTCTAACCGGTGAAAAGTGGTGGGTATGATGGGATTATTGTTGTCATTCTCATAGAAATTAATATATTTATAACTTTCTTTGACTTGTGGGGAAAATAAACGATGGAACCCAAGAGAAAGGGGGTTAACCAAGCTAAGACAAAATGAAGTTAATCTAAATCACTATTTTAAAATATGTTTTTGTATTTTGTGTAACAAAAATAAAAATAAATGTTGTTGGAAAATAAAATAATAGAAATGAAAATTAAACTAAGAAGCAAGAGAAGGATATCATTAGTGATTAGAGTAACCTAGGACTAGCAATTAAAATCACATCTAAGTTCTATTCTTCTTTTAACTCAACTCCAAGGGCTTGGTGTAAGCTCCTTAGATTGGAAGATATAACATGAAACTTGAATAACATGTTAGTTAGGTTCCTTCATTCACTAATGTGTGAAGCCCGTTCTACCAATTATATAGATTTAGTACGTTTTATTTTGATCTAATTTAAGTATAAAACATCTAAGTTAAACATAAAAGGTACATGGATTTATCTAGAGCTTTGATTTATTAAAGTTGGATAAAACCTTGAAGAGAACCCAATAATTATAAAGAAACATGAAAGGATAAGAATTAAAATACAGAATTAAAAATTTGTTCCTAGGCTTCCTCCTTTTATTAATAGAAGGAGTCTAGCCTATGATCATTGCAAGGAGACAAGGAGAAGTCGTGAAACTAACACTTGTATTCTTTGAGTAGCCAATGTACAGTATCTTTTTCTTAGAGAAATTACAGAAAATTACAAAAATGTACACTATCTAAAAATGAAAAATTACAAGAAAAATGCCAAGAGCATTAGGGGAGAGAAGAGAGAAGGGACCCAAAAAGAGGCCTTTTCTAGTTGAGAAAGGGTTCTATTTATAAATATTTGATAATCTAGAGGACCCAAAAATAGCTACCATCAGTCTTGCGTGTGTCAGCTCATGAGAAGAAAAGATTTAGAGCATTCCAATCGAAATCCACTATGCCACATTGGTTATTGACTGTGCCAAATTGATGTTGAGACTTTTGGATCTCAAATTTTGCATGATTGCTTGATTGATCCTCTAGATTGTAATGCATACTTGATTGATTGATTTGGTGGTTCATCTTGATGATTTGATATTTGACTTATACGATGAATGCATGTAATCAATCTTCTTATAAATGTATTAATTTTATGCAATTAAGCCTATTTAGTATGATAGGACATGTAATGAGATAATTTGAGACTTAGTATGATTATTTACCTAATCTAATGAAATAGGACAAAAATTGAAATAAATGCCTGATAAATCAGTGTTTTGAGACACTAATCACACCTCAAAACTTATATTTTTCTAGTCCCTTGAAAAATAAATTGCTACTTTCGCAAGCATTTCGACTCCATTTAGCGAATGCAGTAAGGCCTTAAATTGTTTGGGTACCCCTAATAGACGAATTTGACTGGTAAGGATTTGCAGAGAATATACTCACAAAATTCAAAATAACTTTTTGAAGTAACAATAATCAAAATCAAAATTTATATTTACAAGTATAAGTTATTTAAGATTTGTCAATCATTTGGAAGTAACATTGGTTTAGAGTCCCAACTCTTAGTTCTCTATGACAAAACTTAGACTTAAATTCACCTTTAAAAAATAGTAATTCTAACTTATAAACTTTAGAGATTCAGTTTCCTAGAGTGAGTTTGAAAAAATCTTCAATCTACCTAGGAATAGTTGGATTAACTTAGGGTTTAATTCAAAACTTAGCATTTTGTCTAGGATTGTGAAAAATGTGGATGTTCACTTTAATACCTGTAAGGGACTTTATCTATGATATTCCAGTCTACTCACGTTCTTTCACTTGATGGATTTCACTCTACTGAAACTTTAATTTTACAAACTTTGAATCTTTCTTTCTTTCTTGCTTTGAGATATTTTTTTTCTTGTTCTTTTTTTTTTTTCTACTCATTTTTCACTCTTTTTCTTAGAAAAACAGGCAATCTTTTTCATGGTACCCTGTCTAATTCAATGATTGTTGTTCAAGATATAATCAACCCAGTTCTATTTTTCTTCTAATTAGCCAATCAAATGAACAAGGAAGTCAAAGTTCATCAAACCCAATTTATTCTTATATTCTAGGTCAAAAGAAGGTTAAAAACTCACTTAATTCAACCTAGAGTCTTGGTAACCTATTAGAAGTAACTACAAACAAAAGGTAATTTTGCTCTAATTTTGACCTAAGAGAAACACAAATAGGGACTCTATATCAAAGCTTCCAATCAAATATTGATTTAGTATTTAAAACCAAGTGCTTAAAAATACAAGCTAAGATCTTGAATAAAATACAACAAAGTTGCCACCAAAATATATTTTTTTTAATTTTAATTTTTTTTAAATTTTTATGATTTTTGGAATAGAAGAAAAAAAAATAGGTGGAAATCTGACCCATGTACCCCCAAACTTAAATATGATATTGTCCTTAATATTTCACCATGCATACACACATATAAAAGGAAATGAAGTGGGCTGGATAGTACTTGAAAAAGATCTTAAAGTCATGTTGATATTAGCACAATGTCTCTTGAAATGAGACAACATACCATTCACCACTATCATAGTGTATGTTATATTGTGCTCAATTTAGATTACATAGGTTGCCTCCCAAGTAGCACTAAGTTTAACATCTTTAGCCGGACTTATGAAAAAGTGCTATCTCGAAGAATTTTCTTGCCACCAAATTAGATAGATACGGTAATTGATTTTTCTTCCTGTATATAACTTAGATAAATATCTAGGTCTTGAATAGTATGGAAATTATGTTACAAAACACCTAACATCCCACTTAAATCTTGTTGAGTTAAAGAATTACTTCTTTGAGAAATTATTCAACTACCATGTTCCTTGTAATGATGAAGATTATAGATCGATAGGGTCATAATTCTGTAAAATTATAGGTAGGAAGGGACATAGTCTTTGATTGATTTATAAAAGGTTTTACTATTGGTGATGATTAGATTCTTCGGAGTTAGTGTAAATAGCAGATCAAAATTGTACCTCATTTTTTCTAAGACAAGATTTTCTTTCTAGAATGGATTGATAGATTAAATGAATTTTTTCAAGATTGTTCCTCAAGAGGTTTCACTAAATGAATTTCTTCTTCCTTGAGTGGTGGCTCCAAATATTGGTTTTATGGGATTATTTTTTCTAGGAACGGACCACTTTCTTCTAAAGAGATAGCTTGTTGCTCTCGTTGTAATTCCATATTCCCTATGATCTATATTGAAACCTGGTTGATATCTATTTTGGCTTCAAAGGGAAGTGGGTTGTTAACTATGGATGGAAAATTATGGAGTTTTTCAGGAAATTAAAATTGGCCACTAAAGGTATCTTGGAAAAGTGGTAGATTCTTTGAAATTGGGATATCCGCATTTTTTAATTGATCAATGTTCCCTTCTTCTAAGGACAGCTTTAGGAGCCTTAATTGGGTTTGTATATGGACTAGGGCTTGAAAAATCTCTAATTGATGTTGGAGAAGTTATTGTTGTTAATTTAGTAACTCCATCATCATAGATTCCAATGCAATTGGTGGTTGAAAAGTTGAATTAGGCCAATTATATATCGATTGAGACTCTATGAATGGTTGAAAGATTGATCCAGATTGTTGAGGAATCATTGAGTTGTCGTGCGTATGATTGTCAAAAAAACTACCTTGAGTGAACTTGTTTTGTCTATATGAGAAATTTGGAGGGAGCCAACTTTTCGAATGATATGATTGACTAAACGGATTTGGGGTCGGCGTTGAATAACAATTATACTCATGATGGATAAGTTTGGGCAACACTCGACTACGTGATCATAACTCTCGCATGAGACACATAAGGATCGCCTTCCTCTATGTACTCCTATGACATACTCGAGAGTAGATTGTGAATTGGTGTATTTTAAAAAGAATTGACTTTATCATTTAGACTATTCACTTTTCATTCAATATGTTCAACATGACATATTCATAACCATTCTCTATCGAAAGATCAAGAGATTGAACTATTGAATTTCGTAAATATTTATCAAGAGCTTAAAACACATAGTCGATCAAACAATCAAACGAAAAAATAGACTGGACCTGGATAGGTTGCTTAACTCTAGACAGCTCCTAACTGGGTAGAAATGGTACAACTACCCTTTCGACTTGATTCTATGAAATCAAGTTCGGATCATTCGGATCTCCAGATTGAAGATGGCGCACAATCCATAAACAAGGGTACTCTTAACTCGTTTTTTTTTTTTTTTTCTAAAATAGACTGAGTCTATCCCCTCAAAGGGAAAGATCTTGTTTGATACCAAAGATGATCAAGAAGCACAATTGGCACAACATGAAGCGAATTTCTCCTATTGAGTTCGTGGGCTCTATAGTCAAGTCTAATTGATTTTAATTAATTTGATTGGGTGACCAGTGAATTGATTATCCTAATTAGAGCAAGAAATTGGTAATCACTTCCAATCCTTATCTTATTGGATCATCCTTAGGAGAGGGGTGCTCTTTACTAACTAATTAACTAATCCAAGTATGTGTAAATTAAAAAATAATAAACAAAGGCAATGACTAACCCATTAGTAAGGGAATGCGTGGGTGAATTGAAATTATCTCCCATTCTAGACAAGGTGAAGACGAGTTAAGTCGACTTAGGCTACCAACTTCAATTTTGGTATGTAAACCTAAGGAGTTGTGACGGTATCTACCAACTATCATCCTTCTATAGTCTATTACCATCCCAACCTTCTTGAATAATTAATTAAGTAATGTAAATTTTACAAAGTATCTAATACAAATGTATTTAAAATAGAAAAATAAAACTAACTAAAAATATAGAAAAATAAATCTAACTACAAATATAGAAAAATAGAAAAACAACTAGGTGGAATGAATCTTGGATCTAATGGATTAAACTTGAGATGTTTGTCCAAAAATTGCTCCAACTTACAAAAGAAAATAGAATGTTAGAAACTGAACATAATAGAAAAATAAAAATAAAGCTAAATATACTATTACAATCCAGAAGACAAACTAAGAAGTGTGTTAAAATCAGGACACACAAGTCTCTGGATTCACTAATGGCTCAGTGAACAATAACTGCAACGCATTGAAGTCTAGGGATTTGTGTCCAAAAGTTTTTCACAGATCTTAAATCATCTTCGTGATTGTAATGAAGACACTATTTTTATTTTTTTGAAATTTTTTTTGTATAGAAAGAAAACAAAAACATAACAAAATGAACAAAAAATGATAAAAATAACTTCAAACCAAACTTAGAACAGCTACAACTTTTCTCGATAGTGGTGCCAAAATTTTGATGGGACAATCATTGTCCTTCCCATAAAAATTAATATATTTATAACATTCCTTGACTTGTGGGACAAGGAATCGAACCCAAAAGAAAGGAGGTTAACCAAGCTAAGGCAAAATGAAGTTAAACTAAGTCACTATTTTAAAATCTATTTTTGTATTTTGTGTAACAAAAATAAAAGTAAATGATGCTGAAAAATAAAATAATAAAAATGAAAATTAAACTAAGAAGGAAGAGAAGAATATCATTAGTGATTA
Organism: Akebia trifoliata; assembly: GCF_017979445.1. Classification (NCBI taxonomy): domain Eukaryota; kingdom Viridiplantae; phylum Streptophyta; class Magnoliopsida; order Ranunculales; family Lardizabalaceae; genus Akebia; species Akebia trifoliata. Next base: position 15,318,533 of record NC_141375.1, read on the forward strand.
GAGTAACATAGGGCCAACAATTAAAACCACATCTAAGTTTTATCTTTCTTTTAACTCAACTCCAAGGACTTGGTGTGAGCTCCTTGGGTTGGATGTCGTATGAAGCTTGAATAATACAATAGTTAGGACTCCTTCATTCACTAATGTGTAAAATCCTTACTATCAATTATCTCGATTAAGTATGTTTTATCTTGATCTAATCTAAGTATAAAATATCTAGTTTAGCATAAAAGGTGTAGGGATTCATTTAGAGCTTTGATTCATTAGTGTTGGATAAAACCTTGAAGAGAACCCAATAATCATAAAGAAATATGAAAGGATAAAAACTAAAATATAGAATTAAAAGCTTTCTCCTACGTTTCTTCCTCTCACTAATGGAGGGAGTCTAGCCTATGGTTATTGTAATGAAACAAGGAAAAGTTATGAAATCAAAACTTGTATTCATTTAATAATCAAGGTATACTATCTTCTTCTTGGAGAAATTACAAAACATTGCAGAAATGTAAACTATCTAAATATGGGAAATTACAAGAAAAACGCCAAGGGCATTAGGGGAGAGAAGAAAGAAGGGACCCAAGAAGGAGGCCAAAGAAGGGGCTTTTTTTAATTGGGAAAGGGGTCTATTTATAAACATTTGATGCTCTAGAAAGATCCAAAAATAACCGCTATCAGTCTTCCGCATGTCAGCTCATGAGAGGAAAAGATTTAAGGCGCTCTAATCAAAATCCATTGTGCCACATTGGTTCTTGACTACGCCATATTGATGCTCAGACTTTTGGATATCTAATTTTGCATGGTTGTTTGATTGGTTCTCTAGATTGTAATGAACACTTTATTGATTGATTTGGTGGTCCATCTTAATGATTTGATATTTGACCTATATAATGAACGCATATAATCAATTTTCTGATAAATCCATTAATGTTATGCAATTGAGCTTATTTAGCATGATAGGAGATGTAATGAGATAATTTGAGGCTTAGTATGATTATTTAACTAATTTAATGAAATAGGATAAAAATCGAGATAAATACCTGGGAAAAGTGTGGATAAATCAGTGTTTTAAGACACTGATTAGAGTGTCAACTAACGATCATTCCTGGCTTGGCTCCGATAACATAATTTCGAAAGGAGTCGATATAAGGGCACTGGATCCTTATAGACCTGGAGAATGTGTGATGTTGGGACGGGGTTTGGTGAACCAACTAGTAGCTCCTCTAGTGGAAGTATCGGTTCCCTTTTTTTTTTTGCCTAGGTTACACCTTTAGAATACCCCAAAAGGGGATTTTACTCTACTCCCCCCAATCTGAACTTTACACCACGTTGCCTATCCATTGTGGATTTAGACCAAGGAAATCTCTATGGGAACTAGTCCCTAAGATTTCCCATATAGATATAAGGAAAGCAATAGTAGATCGTCCTAGATAGACAACTACATAGAGGGTCAATGTTATATGAGTTATTATATTATTTTTTTTTATTCCCCCTTATAAGATCAATATCACAACCAATAAGGTCAGCAAGTTTCACATCTAAGTAATACCCGATTTGATAGTTTACGATATATAAAAAGAAAAAATATAGATTTTTATTTAACATTCTAAAAAAGATATTAATAGATATCGATAATTGTTTGGTCGTACCTGAACAATAATATTCCAGAGGGAAATGTAGCTAAGATCAAATATTTCGAGCCAGCTTCTGTGGAAAATTTAGACTTTCTTTTTTATATTGTGAGCACTAAAAAACATTAACTTTGAGGCTCAATAGCTAAATACATGGTGATTGTGGTGTCTTACCAAACGCTAATACAAATTCCCATGTCAGATCTCGAGGTACTAGGTGGCACCTTGAAATTTCGGCATGATCTCCCTATTTATGTTAGCATTTCAAGGCGTTTAACCTGTACTTGATAAATGACATACAATCCTGAATATATACATACAAAATAGAATACTAGCGGAAGCCTATATACATCTAATAATGTACGATAACTCGAAGTATGGAAAAAGAAATTTATACACGGAATTATACAAAAAAATTTCACTCTAACAAAAGTCCTAATGCTCAGAACAAAATCTATAATATTTTTAGTCTAACTAACACCACTAGGGGTAATAACTCCAATACTCACCAGGTAATGGACTCTGGTCGTCTATCTGACCCACCAGATGGTCCCCACTCTTTGGTTCTACGCCCGTCTTAACAATTGTAAGCTCTGAAACTAAAAAAAAAGAAAAGGAAAGGGTGAGTAACAATGGTTACCCAGTAGGGAAAACAAATAATTTCTGCCAATTACCCCTCCTAACATAAACGAATAAGCATACTGAATCATTTTAACAATACAAGATTTTACAAAAGAAACTACGATAAATTGGTACATATAGCCAGGGATAAGCAACTAAATATTTTAAAACTAACATTACATTAATCAACAGTACTCACTATAGCATTTTTTTTATATACAAATCTAATTGATCAACTGAAAACATTAAACATGCATTTCATTTTATATATCAAAATAAGGTAACATATACATAATACATAATGGTGGAATAGTGGAATTAGAGAGTTGGGATTCACAACTGGATCGCTCCCACTCGGGACATGATGTTATAATTCCTTACTGGCTTTTAGTTCCTAATTTTATGGGCGATCGCTGCACTTATCACGCTTGGTTGACCATTTATTTGGCTCAGGCTGGCCGTTTGACTTAATCGTAAGTAATAGGTCTCTTTTCGATATGTCACAATGTTCAACTATTACACATTGTTAATGATCACTGACTAATCATCTTCGTCTATGTCTATCAGGCGTGCATGTGATTCCCAAATATACAAACCATTCGTATACGACCACCTTTATATTACAAGTTCACTGGTAAAGATAGAGAGGAATAATCTGGATTTCAGTTGTGATTCCACTCTCATACGCGTCCCATACCATGTATGAGCTCGATGGTCCCTAACGTATATCCCAGGATAGTACACTACTCTGGATGATATGATGCACTATCCCTTCAGGCATTCACAGACTTTAATAGCTCACAAAATAGCTACACACACACACACACACACACACACATATATATATATATATATATATATATATATATATATATATATATATTATTTTCTTTGAAAACAAAAGAGAAATTAATAATACAAGGTTGAGAATAGATATCCAGTTTCTTACTATGCAACTATGGCCACCTGGCCTAAAATAAATAACATAATAGAAAAGTAAACAGCGTCTCGCACTAATAAAAAGTAAATAAACACATGCAACTAGTAACATTATCCCTGGATATCCATTCACCAACCTACACACAACATAACAATGTAAAATGCAGACATCACCCATCGGGTGTGACTTTGATATTTTACCGTTTCATACCCTTTTTCCCTTTTTTCGATTTTTACAATTTTTATTCTTTCAAACAAAATATCTACTTCTCATATTCATCAACTCAATATGAGTTCACTGAATATTAAATCATTTTTTTAACTATGAAATTTATTTTTTTCAATGACATTGAAAAAATACAAAACTTAGATCAAAATGGGGTCCGAGCGGTGCACAGGACTTAATTAACGGAAATAACCCGATGAAAATTCACTTTCTGATATTCCTCAACTCAATATGAGTTCACTGAATATTAAATCATTTTTTAAACTATGAAATTTATTTTTTTCAATAACATTAAAAAAATACAAAGCTTAGATCAAAATGGGTTCGAGCGGTGCACAAGATCTAATTGACGAAAATAACTCGACGAAATATCCATGTATAATTTGTTAAAAATACAATTAAACATATCAAATATGCAAGTTCTGGCGTGAATTTGAAACAACGAAAAAGAATTCGATATTTTGGAAATATATAACAAATTTTCGATAAAATCTTAAATGTAATTTTCACAATCTATGATTACTAATAGAAATTGATAGTCCCTTATAATCTCTGAGAGACGAAATTGAAGCACGTGCACGGAAATCGAGACAGTTTGAACTTCGAGATAACTGATTTTCGAATCTAACCCGATGGTTTCGAAGATCTTAACGCCGTCATCCTTTCTCCCTTTTATGACGGAGGACGGTTTGATCTCGAAACAAATGAAATCCGAGGTCGAAGTTACACCGTATATATATACGGCTATTTTTTGACAATACGGAGAGAAAAAGAAAAGAAAATGGAAGGAAATTGGATGTGTTTTGTAGAGAACAAGACTGCGGACAATTTTCTCTTTTGCATCGGAAGTCGACGACGAGCTGTTCGGGATGAATCCGAGCTTGAAAATTGGAGAAAAAAATGAATTTTTTTTAAAAATAGGTCGACTGGTTTTGGTTGGCTTCAAATGATGAATAGTAAAAAAAATTTAAAAAAAAATTATTTATATAAATCTTGGGACAAAATCAGTATTTTACCTATTGTTTCGATCGACAATAACTTGACTATCTAGACTCCAAAAGTGATGAATGAATACTTTATTTTATCTAATTTTTCATTCTGAATCTAATGATGTGGTTAATTTCTATAAATTTTATCTCTAACAAAAATTTACATTTTTGGCCCAATGGGACCCTAAAATTTGACGTCGTTTTCGTTTTTTACGATATTTCAACTTTTTAGCTCTAAAAGTGACAAGTAAATAGTCCATGTTCAATAATTTTTCATTATGAACTTAATGGTGTAATCGAATATTAATGATTCTTACTCTAGCAAAAAGTCACTATTTTAGCCTGGTCCGACGCGGTAATCGAGGATTTTGTAACTTTTATGTTCGAACTCACATTTGAGCGTGCTTACAGGCTAAAACATATTTTTTGATCATTTTGAATCCAATGGTAAGATCAGATTTCATTAAAAATGATCAGAACAAAGTCCTACAATTTTACCCTAAGTCCTACTTTCAAGATTTTCTCAAAATTTCATTATTTTTTTCTTGAGATACGATTAAAAAACTCAGGATTTTACAATAATTGAATCATGAGCCGGGATCATAAAGAGCATACTGCGAGTAGGAAGTGGAATTAATACAATGGATTCAGAAGCATCAAACCTCTCTTGTTCGAAAGAATCGAAACACATCGAAATGGTACCAGCCGTACTTAATAATAGAAGGATTTGGCAGAAATATGTAAAATTGTCCCTCCTAAAAAGATTATTCCGGAATAAATGGGCAATAGTTAGGAGAGGTGCGCCAGCGGCGAGCAGAAGCAAGGTTATTAGATACCGAAGGAAACCCCGGCCAGAACCACACGTGCAAGTTTCCCTGCATGTGGCTCGTCCGTGATAACTTCTTCGGATTTGCGTGAACTAGCGGACCGATCACTAAGTGGGGATGCTCCCTCCAGCATGAGCGAACCAGCTCCGAAAACGTAAGTGCGCTCTGCGCACGTAGGCCAGAACATGACTACACTACACCTGATATCAGTAGTGACGTCAGTTAAGCCGTAGTTAGCTAGTAGCCGCTTAACTGACGGAACTCCACTATAAAGGAGTAGGCTGAAAAGCCGTATCTTGCTGGGCGCTTATTTATAGTGTAGTGTAGTTAGGATCATAACTTGCTTCGTAATTTTCTTGCTAGGAATGGGGGCCACTATCCCAGCCTAAATCCTGTCAGGTTCTATTGATCCTGTCCCCTTCCCAATAGTTGTACCTTATCTTGGGGCATCTTTGGCTTTACGAGAAAAAACCCGTTGGAGAAAAAAATCTTCATCTTCCTGTCTTGGGTCATGTTCTTTTGCGTCTGCAGTAAGAAAAAGATATCGCAATGCATCTTGCTCGGAAGGTATAACTTGGAGTGGGAGTGTAGTGGGGATAAGGTAAGAAGGTCGCCAGAGAGGAAACAAAACCGGCCTATTGAGTATAGCTAAGCTAATATAAGTTGGAGAAAGCCAAGTACTAGAAGTAAGATTTATTCGGCCCAGGGCATTGATTCCATATAATGAATAGGCTAGCTCTATCACTCAATTGCCTATCATGTGCTCAAGAAGGTCCCTCAGTGATTGGCAACTCCTTGATATTTAGTTGTTTTACATGAGATTTGGGATATTCCCCACTCCATGGCATGGCACCTTTCGCTCATCCATTTTGTCTGTCTAAGACACGACACCCTTTCTCATTATCATCTACCACCCTTTCTTTCTTCCCGGCTATTCATGTATGAAGATCGTCATATGTATGCTCGATTTCAGTTAGCAGTACTATAGGTAAGACTACATTATGGCAGGATTAGTCACCTAAGCAAACCAACCTTCTTCCAAGAATAATTTTGTTATGCCCCCTAATCTTGTATAAAGCGAAAGAGCTGCCTAGTGATCCCTAGGTTGCAACACATCTGGTTGTTAACTCCTTGCACCGCTACCATCATCTTTAGGACAGATCAATGCCTCACCAGTACTTACATAGTATAGTGTCGGTCGCACATTCATAATAGTGTTTGGACTCATGTGCCTTCTAAAACAAGGGGAGTTCCCTTACTCCTACTGCGTATGATTAGCCAGTCTTGCGGCAACAAAAAAATTAGATGTCCCCCCATGCTACGGTTTCCTATGGTCTGAACCCGATACCGCATTAGGTTAGGGAGTTGGGTGGTTGTAGACACCCCATTTTTGCATTCGCCTGATTAATCAACTCGTCAACCCGATCCCAATGATGGATGTTTATTCCATTGCTTTATTTTGTTACCAGAAATGTTTCAGAAATCCGGATGAGGTATCTCGAACTGACAAAACTATAGAAACCACGCTACGCTAGGAAAATATAACCCAGAAGTTTAGAAATCATCATCTTACAGACAAAAAGAAGCTTTACGATAAAAATCACTAAAAAATGACCAAATTACCAAAATACCCCTAACATCAAAACGACCCTAGAGCATACTTTACGCTTAGGAAAACTCATTCAAACACATAAAATAATAAATCGAAATCAAATAAATCATTTCGTCAATTTTCACAAAATTTGACAAAATTATGAAAATACTCCTCATAAAGTTCACGACCATTTCACACAAAAAATTTCATAAATGACACAAACCAATATTTCCATTGACTTCCTTACGAAAAATTGATTCTAAAATATCCTGGAACATAAAAAACATACTTAAAATGCGAAAAGTCCTCTCCGGTGGCAAAACAGTAATTTTACAATTTTCATAATTAAAAATTTTGAAATTAATAAATAAAACATTAAATAATTGAAGTGAAACATTAATGAAATTAATTTAAAATTTTGAACTAAAAAAATTGATCAATTAGGCTCTCAGGCAAAATTGTTGAGGGTTCGCAAAATATTTCTTTAAGGAGCCCTTCATTTGGGGGTTCAAAGAATTAAAGATATAATAAAAGGGCGTTATCCAAGAAATCAAAGTCAATCAAGCAAGACTAAAGTCAAGGTATTAAAGTCAATTAAGCAAAACTAAATTCAAAATTAAAGTCAATTAAGCAAGACTAAAGTCAAAATCTTAAAGTCAATCAAATAAGACCAAAAGTCAAAATCGTAATAGAGTTCTAATTAAATAATAACTCTATTTAATAGAATTCTAATTAAAATATAACTCTACCTAAAATAATTCTAATTAAAATACAACTCTACCTAAAACAATTCTAACTAAAATACAACTCTAACTAAAAAAATTCTAATTAAACACTAATTCTATCTAAATCAACCCTTAAAAAAATCTATAAATAGGAGTCCTCACACCCTATTTTCGTATCAAATCATAAACCTTAAGAGAAGTAGGTCAAAAAATCCCCCTAGCCTCCCATAAACCCTAGTTTTGGAGTCCCAACTCCTTACCTAACACCCCTACTTCAATTTTAGCCTAAAAAACACCCTAAAATTCATAACAAATTCGAAGAATCCAAATTCAAAAAAAAGAGATACCTTGCCTCGAAGATCAGAAATCGGATCCGGAGGCAGAACGAAGCAAAGAGTACGGTACAAGGAGCAGTTTTTGTCGGATCTGAGGGAATAAGATCTTTGCATATCGAAGGTAAAATTTCTGTTATTTTTTTATCTAGGTTTTATTATTAGCAATGTAGTCTTATTTGGGATAAGTAGAGACTGGCATTGACCGGGCGGGGTTGGTGCCTAACACCTTCCAACCCCATAATGTAATCCCCAGATTCAATTTTTCTTTAGTAGATTAGTTCTTTTATCCTTTTAGAGTCAGTATCCGGTTCCTAGACCGTAATAACTAGGTGGCGACTCCCAAACCTTAAGGGTCAAAAGCGGATCCTCGCACCCCGCGGATCGAGGGCGCTTTCAGTGGCGACTCTACTGGGACTTTGAGGATCAAGCTTGAAAAGCCCCAAGTATGGGAGCATTGCTAAAGTGACCTAGAATGTTTTTATTTTATTTTATTTTTTTTGTTTGTTGGTTTATCTGTTGATTTTATTTATTTATTTATTGTTATTTTTGGTTCAATTATTGATCATGGTTCAATCGAGAGTCACTTAGGGTGATTATAAACAATGCTAAATTTCAAAGGAATAGTCTAGTTGAGGATGGAACAACGAGTATCGGACCATGGAAATTTTTTTATTTTTTTATTTTTTATGATTCATCTTTTAGGAGTATGCTTGATCTGTCGTTTGAAATTTTTTTTCTTTTCTTAAAAAAAATTGTTTGTTTATTTTGTTTATTTTTTTATGGACAAGTTGTGTTGTCCGTTGACAGCAAGCAAAAACAAAAAAAAAAGCAAAAAAATTATATAAAGAAAAAAAAAAAAGGTGATTTTTGGGTTACTGTTGTGCTGTTCGTTGACAACAAGTAAAAAAAATGAAAATAAAGATGATAAAGAAAAAAATTGATTTGTTTTTTTTTTTTTTTAAATTTTTGTGTGATGTCCACTGACAGCAAGGAAAAAATAAGTGGAAAAAAAAACTTGGAGTGCTGTTGGCAACAGCAACACCCAAGACGGTTTTTAAAATGGTGTGTTGTTAGCGATTTATATTTTTTCTCTTCCTGCCTTCTTCTCCAATAGAAACACCAAGACAGAGAGCACGTCTCTCCATTCTCTCTCTCTGTCACAGTCTTTGGGAGAGGTTTTGAAGATAACTGTAACAACTACTTTTGAATGGATAAAGAGAAGATTGTGTGTAGGTGGGATACGAAGTAAAGAACAACTCCTTTTCGTTGAGTTTTGGAACAAGGTTGTCATTCACCTCTTGAAGATGAACGGCGGTCCATTTGATTTCAAGAATGCTCCTTTCACAAGAACGTTTGTTCTTGCCTCTACCCTCCTCATGATCTTCGTCAGGATTCAAGGCAGATCTTTGACATTTGGATTATCGTATCAGGATATCTACAGAAAGTTTCACGTTTGGAGGTTAGTTGCGTCTGTGTTCGCTTTTTCATCTACGCCGGAACTAATGTTTGGACTTTATCTACTCTACTACTTCAGGGTATTTGAAAGACATATAGGATCTAATGAATATTCAGTCTTTATCTTATTCTCTGTGATAGTTTCAACACTAATTGAGTTCAATACTTTGGCACTTTTTAAAGTCCCCACCTTGAATATGCTAGCATCTAGACCCTATGCACTTCGATTTTTAACCACCAAATCTCTTTCTCTTTCGCTCTCGAGAAACCTTGGAAAAATAGAGCTTGGTCCTTGACTGTTAAACCTATGCAATAAAGTGGATTTTCTTCGAGCATTTGTGTGGGCACCAATACGTACGAATTTTTCCTGCTTTAGTTTTATTCAGAGGTCCAGCTGATATTTTAATCTTTCATGAAGTTTTGAGGCACAATTGTTGCAGGCAAAATTTCCACTGGCAGCATTCCAAATTAACCGGGTGAAACTCGTTCGCATGTTGGGTAACGTTCAAGTAATGTTCCTTGTTGGTTGGTGACTTTGCATGCTTTATGAGTCAGGAATGATGACAATTGGTCATGCTAGTCTGGGAAAGGCCTGGATTAGCTCACAAGCAAGGGAGACAGTTTCTCTTGGGAGAGAGTTGCTGGGTGGCAATGGAATCATGATTGATTTGCTAGTTGCAAAGACATTCTGTGATTTGGAGCCAATCTTCACATACGAAGGAACTCATGATATAAACAGCATGGTGACTGTGAGAGAAATCACATGAATTTCAAGCTTCAAACCAACTGCATTGAAGTAACAAAGCTGCATGTGACAAATTAAAAAAATAAAATAAAAATCTGTTAGGTCGTGTGTTGCTGCAAAAATCAGGTACGTGTTAGTTTTGTCATTTTTCCTAGTTTATTTTATTTTTGTTGAACAGTTTTTATTAATCTTAGGGCATTGCATGATTAGATTTTTAGGTGATTAGAATCTTCATGTAAGGTCATTTTTTATTTATTTATTTATTTTCATGATATTTTCAATTTATAGTTGTGTATTGAACTCACGGCATTCTCTGGTGGAATTACCTTTGATATTGATTGTGGACAATCCTATGATGTGGTTGGCTTAGTTTCACGAAATTCCAATTCTTGTAAGATTGATTGGGAAGTTGGCTCATTATTCTCTCTTTGAAGTGAGCAAATCAATTTTGTTATGGTGATCCAATACTTGTAAAATCTGTTCTCCATGCACGGGTGGCATTGGAAAGGTTTGTTATCATTGGTTATCCCAATAATTATTTGTTTGGATTGAATTCCATTTGTGTGGGTGATTGATGTGCCAATTGATGATTCATAGTGGTGTAAGACCTCTGAATTTTTGTTTAGTTTTCATGTGGTTTGGTGATTCTCAAAATGCTAATCCAACTTGATCTTCCAAGGTTTACAATTTCGAGAAATATGTGTTTTGCCACACAATGAGTCCTTATTGAAAATTTTGTGGTTGATCGTGAATAGTAATTGCATTATTTCATATAAAAAAAAAAGGTCAATTTGTTTTTTCAAAAAGGGTTCATCACTCTTTATCTCCACAACTAATATTCTATCTTCGATTCAATATTATTTGAAATTTCGAATTGTTTTGGGTCACCCAAAGTAATCCTCGATTGGACCATAAAAAAAAAAGTTTTTTTTTGTTTTAGTTCTTTAAAAAAAAAAAAAATTTAGGTTGGATTTCAAAAATCAACCATTGGGGAAAATATTGGTCGAGTCAACTCAGTTGAACTCGTGTTGCATCAAGAAATATGCTCGATATGTGCGGTTTGGTCTTAACATAATGTTTTTACAATATGTGTTGCTTTAATACCCCGATTTTGAATGTGATGAGTCGGGTCGACTCGGTTGGATCTCATGCAATTCAATATTTATTCTCAATGCATTCCTTTTATGCTTCATGTGATATTTTTCCATGTTCTATGATGTTGAATGCTATGAGACGAGTTAACTCAATAAATCCACATGTGAATAGGGTGCATGGTTTCCTTTTGATACCCAATATGATTGTATCCTTTGGATATCTCGATTGCTCGAACTATTAAGTCTAGCATGTTGATTGTGTGATTCTAGTTAATTGATTGGTTTTGATTCGGTTGATTGATTTTAATTTGCATGCTATGATTTTGATCTTGGTAATCTTACAATGCTTGTTGGTGGCCCATTGATGATCTAAGTAGGCCCATGGGGCCATGTGTTTGAAAAAGGCCCGGGCACACCCCACCTAGTTTTGAACATACCACATGCACGTTTACTGTTTTGCACGCTTGCACGTCCCATATAGCCAACGTGGCACTAGTGCGTGGCCCGGTCTCTTCGGAGATGCGATGTCATTCATGAAAACCACAACTCCAGTCACGTACCTTAGGGTATATCAAATTGGGGCATTGAAAGCGCCCTCGATCCGCGGGGTGTGCGGATCCGCTTTTGACCCTTGAGGTTTGGGAGTCGCCACCTAGTTGTTAAGGTCTAGGAACCAAACTGACTCTAAAAAAGGCAAACTAATCTACGAAAGAGAAAAAGAGTCCGAGGATCATGTTACAGGGTTGGAACGTGTTAGGCACCAACCCCGCCCGGCCAAAGCCGGTCTCTACTAACTTCCCAAGTAAATTACATTACTAAAAACCTAGATAAAAATAAATAAAAAAAAAAAAATTTATACCTTTCCGATAGCAAACTTTATTCCCTCAGATCTGACAAAAATAGCTCCTTGTACCGTACTCCGTTGCTTCGTTCTGTCTCCGGATTTGATTTCGGATCTCCGAGGTAAGGTATCTCCTTATTTTTGGATCTGAACTCTTCAAGTTTGTTGCGGATTTTGGGATGTTTTTGGAAGGCTTTTTGGTGTTATTTAGGCTAAAATCGAAGAAGGGATGTTAGGTAAGGAGTTGGGGCTCCAAAACTAGGGTTTATGGGAGGCTAGGGGAGCTTCTAGACCTACTTCTCTTAGGGTTTATGATTTGATACGAAAAGAGGGTGTAAGCACCTCTATTTATAGATGTTTTTAGGGGTTGATTTGGATATAGTTAGTGTTTAATTAGAGTTCTTTTAATCAGAGTTGTGTTTTAGTTAGACTTGTTTTAGGTAGAATTGTGTTTTAATTAGAATTGTTTTAGGTAGAAATTTTTTAGTTAGAACTCTATTAGATAGAGTTATTTTTTAATTAGAACTCTATTATGATTTTGACTTTTGGTCTTATTTGATTGACTTTTAATATTTTGACTTTAGTCTTACTTGATTGACTTTTAATATTTTGACTTCAGTCTTGCTTAATTGACTTTAATTTTGACTTTAGTCTCACTTGATTGACTTTAATACCTTGACTTTAGTCTTGCTTGATTTACTTTTAATTTTTGGAGACCCTTCCTCCATTATTTCTTTAATTCTTTAGACCCCCAAATGGAGGGGTCCTTAAAGAAATATCTCACGAACCCTCAACAATTTTACTTGAAAACCTGATTGATCGATTTCTTCGCTTCAAAATTTTAAATTAATTTCATTAATGTTTCACTTTAATTATTTAATGTTTTATTATTAATTTCGAATTTTTTAATTATGAAAATTGTGAAATTACCGTTTTGCCCCCGGAGAGGACTTTTCACGTTTTAAGTCGGTTTTTAATGTTCTAGGATGTTTTAGAATCGATTTTTCGTAAGGAATTCAATGAAAATATTAGTTTGTGTCATTTATGAAATTTTTTGTGTGAAATGATCATGAACTTTATGAGGGGCATTTTCGTAATTTTGTCAAATTCTGTTAAAATTAGTGAAATGATTTATTTGGTTCCGATTTGTTATTTATGTGTTTGAGAGAGTTTTCCTAAGCGTAACGTAGGCTCTAGGATTGTTTTGATGTTAGGGGTATTTTGATAATTTGGTCAATTTTTAGTGATTTTTATCGTGAAACTTCCTTTTGGTCTGCAAGATGATGATTTCTATGTTTTTGGGGTCGTATTTTCCTAGCGTAGCGTGATTTCTAAGGTTTTGTCAATTCGAGATACCTCATCCGGATTTTTGAAACATATCTGGTAACAAAATAAAGCAATGGAATACACATCCATCATTGGGAATCATTGCAATCGGGTTGACGAGTTGATTAATCAGGCAAGTACAAAAATGGGGTGTCTACAGATGCCCCTCTTTGGCAGAGGGTTGAAGCAAACTAGATACCAAATCTATTTTAGTAGATAGTGCGATATCTGAATGCCAAAGCTAGTGACAGTTCATTTTACAACCTGATTTAGCAATTCGCCGAGATATTCGGATCCTTGAGCGTAAACTCTCCTTGAATTAAAAAGATTGTCAGGTCCTTGAGCGCAAACTCTCACTGACGGTGTCAGATCCTTGAATTTTAGAAAATTATCCTTGACTAATGTGACAACTGTGCAAGTGTGTGATTTAAAATCTGAACATAATTTGAGCATAATCTAAGTATAAACTGAGCATAATTTGAATATAAACTGAGCAAAATTCTGAGAAAACCCTCGGCGGTAACTGCGTATAATTCCGAGAATACCCTCGGTGGTAACTGAGCATAGTTCCAAGAAAACCCTTGGTGGCATCTAAGCATAGTTCCGAGAAAACCCTCTGCAGTAACTAAGGATAGTTCCGAGAAAACCCTCGGCGGTAATTGATCATAGTTCCGAGAAAACCCTCGGCGGTAACTGAGCATAGTTCCGAGAAAACCCTCGGCGGTATCTGAGCATAGTTCTGAGAAAATCCTCGGCGGCATTTGAACATAGTTCCGAGAAAACCCTCGGCGGTAACTGAGCATAGTTCCAAGAAAACCCTCGGCGGTAACTGAGCATAGTTTCGAGAAAACCCTCGGCGGCAACTGAGCATAGTTCCGAGAAATCCCTCGGCGGTAACTGATCATAGTTTCGAGAAAACCCTCGGCGGTATCTGAGCATAGTTCCGAGAAAACCCTCGGCGGCATCTGAGCATAGTTCCGAGATAACCCTTGGCGAAAACTGAGCAAAATCCAAGTTAACCCTTGGCGGCAGCTGAGTAAAATCCAAGATAACCCTTGGCGGCAACTGAGCAAAATCCAAGTTAACCCTTGGCGGCAACTGAGCAAAATCCAAGTTAACCCTTGGCGGAAACTGAGCAAAACTAGCAAAGAAATGAATGAATTTTGGGCAAGAATGAACGAATTTGGAGAAAACTGATTAGAACGAATCGAAGAACGAATAAATCTGGAAGATAATGAATCTGGAAGAGAAATGATCGATTCCAAGAATGATTACCCTGAAAAAAATCTAGAGAACGAAAGAATGCCGTATCTCCTAATGAGTTATTAGTTGATCTCTGGACACAGTTAAATGTGAGATCCAAAGTGCTTTTGTTTGAACCTCAAGGATTTATCAAAAAGTTTTATGAATTTAAAACCTGAGTTTTTATTTCTTTTGAACCTCAAAAGTTTTTTGAAAAAACTGTTATTAAAAGGGTAACTTTAAGTTTGGGGTTCCTATTATTTTTTAGGATTAACATTGCTCGAAGACAAAATGCCCCTAGTTTGACAATGTACATGGCATTCAAGATAATTGAACACATCATGCAAAAATTAAAAAAAATGCCCCTAGTATAAGGGGGAAAAGTTACAAGAAAGAAAATGCCCCTTGTATGAAGGTTTGAAATATTTGATTACCACAAGCGCAATAAAGATTCAACTTTTAATTTTGATTAATTTTATTAAAGATTTTGAGTCAGGCTCAAGAGAACAAAATATTTCCTTTTGGGACTCATCATAGAATTCATCCTTTTTCCATTGGTTCACTCGGGGAAGTAAACATTTTCAGATCGATCGTAGACAAGATACTTGTGGCTTCTGAGTCTATGCCTGGTTTAAGCTAAGTATTGTCCTTGATGATTCGGACTTCTGATGTTTCAGCTCGGGCCGCTTTCAGCTTGGGATTTTCTTCTGTTTTTCTTTGCTGCTCTAACTTTTGCCTATATCGCCTTTTCAGGTTTTCAATCTATCGAGCTTACTCTAGCTTTTGCCTAGATCGCCTTTTCAGGTTTTCGATCTAGCGAGCTCTTCTCTTTTTTTCTTTGCTCTGATTGTTGCCAAAGTTGTCCTTTTAGATTTTCAACCTTGTGAGCTTGCATTAATTTTTGCCTAAGTCGCCTTTTTCGAATTTTCAACTTAGCAGGCTTCATTATTTTTTATCTTCTTTTTCTCCTCTGAACTTCTAGAGTTACTGTCTGATCATGCTTTACTCTCTTCTTTGACTTTTCGCACGGTACTTAGGAGGACTTTCATAGGTAGGCTTAGGACTGGGTATAAAAAGAAAGGGATTTTGAGGCTCAAAAACCCAAATGCCCCTTGTGGACATTTCCTTTAAATTATTTTCTTTTTTCTTGAATTTTCTTCCCACTTTGACAATTTTTTTTTCTTTTGAAATTATTTCTTTTTGATTTTTTCTTTGTCGGGGAACTATATATATTTTTTATTTTGATGTGGTCGGGCCTGAAGTAACTTCTCAGGTTGCCTACGTACCCCAGAATTTTGGGATCAGACCAAAACGTAGTTCGAACCTTCCCTCCCCTAGGTTAGGTGATCAAGCTAAGAAATAAAAGGCACAATATTTTTTTTTTTGAAAAGGCTGCAAAGGGCTGAGAAAGGAGATAATGAACTGGGTAGCAGGAAAATTGATTCGGCCAAAGATGGCATCCTTAAATGTAGTACCATTTGATTTGGTCAAGGTTGGTTGGTTTTGGTAATTCGATTCCATCATGATCTTGAAGTCTAACAGCTTTTCCTGGTAATATTTCTTTGACGATGAACGGACCTCCCCAATTTGGTTTGAACTTCCCCCTGGGATCAAAAATAGGTGCCCTGTTTTCTTTGAGTACTAAATCCCCGACTTGTAAGTGACGGGCCTTGATTTTCTTGTCAAACGCACGGGCGACTCTTCTTTGATAAGCTTGCACGTGGTACAATGCTCTTAGTCGTTTTTCTTCGATCAAATTCAATTCTTCATACCGTTGGCGAACCCAATCTGCTTCTGTCAACTGACTTTCTAACAAAACCCTGAGAGATGGAATCTCCATTTCAACTGGCAGGACTGCTTCCATGCCATACACTAAGGAGTAGGAAGTAGCTCCAGTGGAGGATCGAATTGAGGTTCGATATGCCCATAATGCAAATGGTAATTTTTCTGACCAATTTCGATATGATTGACACATTTTTTTGAGGATAGTCTTAATATTCTTATTAGCTACTTCGACTGCTCCGTTAGTCTGAGGTCGGTAAGGAGATGATTTATGGTGTGTGATTTTGAACTTTGAACACAATTTGATAACCTCAGCTTTGAAGTGCGACCCGTTACCAGAGATCAGCTCCGAAGGTACTCCGTATCGACTGATGATGTTCGTTTGAATAAACTTTGCAACTCGAGACGCAGTGAGGACAGCATAAGAGGCAGCTTCAACCCATTTGGTAAAATAATCGATGGCAACTAGAATGTCTTCGTGCCCGTTTGATGCCTTAGGCGATATTTTACCACTAATTAAAAATCCCCAGACTGAGAATGGCCATGGTGAAGTCAGACCCACTAATTGAGATGGTGGCACATGTATAAGGTTCGCATGTATTTGGCACTTATGACAGGTTTTGACCATGTGATGACAATCTGTTTCCATCGTGGGCCAGTAGTATCCTTGTCTCATAATTTTTTTAACAGACATTTTCCCACTCATGTGAGGGCCACATTCTCCTGAATGTAGTTCAATCATTATCTGTTCAGCTTGATCTTCATCAACACACGACAAATGAATCCCATCATAAGACCTTTTGTATAAACTTCCCGCGCACAGAATAAATTGAGATGCTAATCTTAGTAGGGTCTGTCGTTCCTTCCTCGATGCTTCTTCCGGGAATTCTTATTTTTCCAACACTTTCTTTATATCGGTGTACCATGGCATTCCATCAGGTAGTCGAGTAGCAATGTTGATCTGATGACAGTATGCGGGTTTGTCTTTAACTTCAACAGTGATCGGTCTCAATTCCATGCCAGGGGGCAAATGGATCATTGAAGATAAAGTTGCTAAGGAGTCAGCAAATCTGTTATCCTCCCTTGACAAGTGTTGGAACAGGATAGCTTTAAACTTACTGACTAAGTTTAACAAATACTCATGATAGGGTTTTAACTTTTCATCCCTAGTCTTCCATTCTTCCAATGACTGATGTATGACCAAGGCTGAATCCCCAAAAACTTCAATTTCTGTAATGCCTAAGTTTAAAGCAGCTTCGAGCCCCGCGATGCACGCCTCATATTCAGCCGTGTTATTAGTATTCGAAAATGCTAATTTATTAGCGATAGGAATGTGGCATCCTTCCGGAGAAAGCAGGACTGCCCCTATTCCATACCCATTTTGATTGGCGACTCCATCAAAGTACAACTGCCATGTTTGGTTCTGCGGTTCTTCTTTAACGTGCAGATGTTCTCATCTGGGAATTGATCGACAGGCCTTATTCCTTCTACTACAGGGTGATCTGCCAAGTATTCTGCTACAACTCTCCCCTTAATGGATTTCTGCGTAACATGCTTGATGTCAAACTCTGATAGCAACAACAACCATCGCGCGGTTCTCCCTGTTAACGTCGATTTCTCAAAAGATACTTGAGAGGATCCATCCGAGATAATAGGATAATTGAATGAGACAACATATAATGCCAGAGTCTCTGAGTAGCCCATACCAATGCTAAGCAAGTTTTTTCGAGAGCCGAATACTTTCGTTCATACTCTAACATCTTCTTGCTGATGTAGTAGATGGTCCTTTCTTTACGCGTATCTTTGTCATACTGTGCAAGCATGCATCCCATAGCTTCTTCTGTGACCGACAGATAAAGAAGAAGTGGTTCGCCCGGTGTGGGTGGAACCAAAATAGGTGGGTTTAAGAGATACTCCTTGACTTGGACGAAAGCTTTTTGACATTGCTCATTCCAAACTGTTGGTTCATTCTTCTTGAGAAGCTTGAAAATAGGTTCGCAGACGTTGGTGAGTAGAGCGATGAACCTGCTAACATACTGGATTCTGCCCAGAAAACCTCGAATCTGCTTTTTAGTTTCGGACGGCGGTATCTCTTGAATAGCTTTAATCTTTACAGGGTCTACTTCGATCCCTCTCTGACTAACCACAAATCCCAACAGTTTTTCAGAAGTTACTCCAAATACACATTTCTGTGGGTTGAGGCGGAGTTGGTACTTTTGAATCCTTGTGAGAAATTTTTCTAACGTAGTAACATGCCCTAGTCGTTCTTTGGATTTGACTATCATATCATCTACATAGACTTCGACTTCCTTGTGTATCATGTCATGTAGTAAAGTCGTGGCTGCTCTTTGATAGGTAGCTCCAGCGTTCTTCAAACCAAAAGGCATGACCTTGTAGCAGAAGATCCCTCATTGTGTGATGAATGACATTTTTTGCATATCTCGAGGATCCATTTTTATCTGATTGTACCCTGAAAATCCATCCATGAAGGACAACAAAGCGTGCCCTGCTGTACTGTCCACTAGAACATCTATATGTGGTAAAGGAAAACTATCATTTGGGCTTGCTTTGTTTAAGTCTCTAAAATCCACACACATTCTAACTTTTCCATCCTTTATTGGTATCGGGACGACATTGGCAATCCACTCAGGGTATTCTACTACTTCCAAAAATCCAGCGTTAATCTGCTTCGTAAGTTCTTCTTTGATTTTCAAAGTCCATTCCGGCTTCATACGTCGAAGTTTCTGTTTGATTGGTCGAGCATCAAGATATAACGGAATCTGATGTTGGACAATATCTGTGCTTACCCCCGACATATCCTCGTAAGACCACGCGAACACGTCTTTGAACTTTCTGAGCAAATCTACTATCCCTTTACGTTCATCGGGAGATAAAGTGACCCCTATCCGAATTTCTTGAGGACTTTCTTTTGTTCCGAGGTTGATAACCTCTACTTCCTCTATTAGAGGTTGAGCCTGACGTTTAAGTAATTTGATTATTTCAGAGGGAGGTTCTTCGTCAGAAGATTCTCCCTCCGAAGCCAGATTATTAGTTAAATTATTATTACGCTCGGGGTAATCAAAAATTTCTTTCATTTCATTAAAAAGAGATGGGGTAACAGGACTCATTGCAGACTTGACAACCTCACTTGACTCAGCAGGAAAAACAGACTCACTAGAAATAACAGACTCAGCAGAAATAACTAACTTACTTGACTCAACAGAAATAAATGACTCAACTGGCATGTTAGACTAAACAGGACTAATGGGACCGACAGACCCAGCCTTGACATGCAACACATGACTGATTACATGATAATTTGATAGAGACCCAACAGCGGGTTTGATTACAGACTGAGGATTCGGGATCCCTTTCTCAATTGACAACACTAAGAAACTCTGATCTTCAATGAATAGCTGATCGATGTTGAGGGAGTCTAGATCGAGTTGCCAGTCTTCAACCTTCTTCTATGATACACGGATCGATGTATCACCCTACGCCATGCCATTCAAAACCTTATTGACAACAAAAAGGTCACCATCCCTAGCCCACCAAATGTCACCACTAATCCACTACCTACTTATCAACCTCCACCAACCTTGAACATGGTTTCTCACACCCCATTACTATTCGACCCTGTTTCTCTCATCCATCCAATCCAAATAAAATCGCCTAGTTACCCCCTTGCCGGGATAGCCTTAACTGATGAGGTTTTCACTACGACTTATGAACCATTTGACTTAACCTCGGATGATACACATTTTTTATCCCCGCCCCGTTACGATAGTCCCGCATTCACTAGTTACTTGTTGGCTCAAATGAATCTGAAAAATCCTGTACCTTTGACAGACGAAGATCCATACTTGTTGACTGAAGAAGATGAGCCTTTCTCCCTTTCCTATGATGAAGTTAGACATATGACTCGAGGGGAAAGAATTTTTAAGCCAGAAGAACTCTGTGTTGATAATCCTGCAACCCTGGCAAGAAAAGATGGAGAAGATCCCACCAAAGAAAGCATCGAAGAAGATAACTCCGTGATTAAGCAGTTGAAAAAATCAGAGGCCAATATCTCAATATGGGGTTTACTCATGGCTTCCACTGCTCATAGGGAGGCTGTGCTCAAAGCACTAAACACAGCCCAAGTCTCCCTTGATACTTCTCCAGATCAGCTGGCCAGTATAATAGGGGCAACTTACATGCAGAATATCCTATCCTTCTTGGACTCAGATCTCCCAAAAGAAGAGGCAAGCTACAATAATCCGTTGCACATTACAGTTGACTGTAACGGGATGAGGGTACCTCTAGTTTTGATTGATAACGGGAGTGCACTGAACGTCTGCCCGTTGAAAATGGCTACTTGTCTCAGGTTTAAGGCTGAAGATCTCAAGCCCACTAATCAAGGTGTTAGGGCCTATGATAACACTAAGAGGGATGTACTGGGAATTTTGCACCTTCGATTGTCCACAGGCATAGCTGAATTTCTTGTGGAATTTCAGGTTATTGACATCCAGTCTTCTTTCAATTTACTATTAGGGAGACCATGGTTACACTAGATCAAAGCCATCCCTTCTACGTTACACCAGAAGGTCAAGTTTATTAAGGATGGGCTAGTAATTACTCTTCATGGAGACGCTGAAATTGTAGGGATCGTAAATAATACTGAGGCCAAGAATGAGCCACTGCTTGAGATTCAGCCAGAACAACAGGGGATAAAACTTAGTGGGTTCGAATTCGAAAAGATATGCTCAGTCCAATGGGATCAAGCCATGAAAGAACATTTTCCATTGGAAAATACCTCTAATTGCTACATGGCCAATATATTCAAGAAAATGAGATTATTCCCTGGTATGGGCTTAGGTCGCAAGCAGCAAGGTATTAAAGAGGGACTAGTGATTAAAGAGGCCATCGGCACATTCGGACTAGGATATAAGCCTACTAAGGAAGATTGGACCCAATACTGGAAGGCAAAACGGGATAAGTCCATTGTTAAAAGGCAAAGGCATACCACAGATCTCATTAAAATGAAGCCCTATCGAAAGACCCTCAATGGTTATTTTGTAAAAGAAGGAGAAGACATCCGTTACTGTGGGTTCCCAAAGCCTTTCATTAATCACATCACAGGTACTCGTTTGCCGGGGTTTGAAATCTTCTTTGGCATGGAATGGCCCGAAAAGGAAGCAAGCACAGAAGTTAAGGAAAAGAAAGTTGAAGACTGGCAGCTCGATCTGGACTCCCTCAACATCGATCAGCTATTCATTGAAGATTATAGTATCTTAGTTTTGTCAGTTGAGAAAGGGATCCCAAATCCTCAGTCTGTAATCAAACCCGCTGTTGGGTCTCTATCAAATTATCATGTAATCAGTCCTGTGTTGCATGTCAAGACTAGGTCTATCGGTCCCATTAGTCCTGTTCAGTCTGACATGCCAGTTGAGTCCTTTATTTCTGTTGAGTCGAGTAAGTTAGTTGTTTCTGCTGAGTCTGTCATTTCTAGTGAGTCTATTTTTCCTGCTGAGTCAAGTGAGTCTGTCAAGTCTGCAATGAGTCCTGTTACCCCATCTCTTTTTAATGAAATGAAAGAAATTTTTGATTACCCTGAGCGCAATAATAATTTAACTAATAATCTGGCTTCAGAGGGAGAATTTTCTGACGAAGAACTTCCCCGTGAAATAATCAAATTACTTGAACAAGAAGAGGAATGTCGGACTCAACCTTTAATAGACGAAGTAGAGGTTATCAACCTCGGAACAAAAGAAAGTCCTCAAGAAATTCGGATAGGGGTCACTTTATCTCCCGATGAGCGTAAAAGGATAGTAGATTTACTCAGAAATTTCAAAGACATATTCGCGTGGTCTTACGAGGATATGCCGGGGGTAAGCACATATATTGTTCGACATCGTATTCTGTTACATCCTGATGCTCGACCAATCAAACAAAAACTTCGACGTATGAAGCCGGAATGGATTTTGAAAATTAAAGAAGAAGTTACGAAGCAGATTAACGCTGGATTTTTGGAAGTAGTCAAATACCCTGAGTGGATTGCCAATGTCGTCCCGGTGTCAAAAAAGGATGGAAAAGTTAGAATGTGTGTGGATTTCAGAGACCTAAACAAGGCAACCCCAAAAGATAGTTTTCCTTTACCACACATAGATGTCCTAGTAGATAGTACAACAGGGCACGCTTTGTTGTCCTTCATGGATGGATTTTCAAGGTACAATCAGATAAAGATGGATCCTCGAGATATGTAAAAAATGTCGGTCATAACGCAATGGGGGACCTTCTGCTACAAGGTCATGCCTTTTGGTTTGAAGAACGCTGGAGCTACCTATCAAAGAGCAGCCACGACTTTACTACATGACATGATACATAAGGAAGTCGAAGTCTATGTAGATGATATGATAGTCAAATCTAATGAACGACTGGGGCACGTTACTGCGCTAGAAAAGTTGCTCACAAGGATTCAAAAGTACCAACTCCGCCTCAACCCGCAGAAATGTGTATTTAGAGTAACTTCTGAAAAACTATTAGGATTTGTAGTCAGTCAAAGAGGGATTGAAGTAGACCTTGTGAAGATTAAAGCTATCCAAGAGATGCCACCGCCTGAGACTGAAAAATAGATTCGAGGTTTTCTGGGCAGAATCCAGTACGTTAGCAGGTTCATCGCTCAACTCACCAACGTCTGTGAACCTATTTTCAAGCTTCTCAAGAAGAATGAACCAACAGTTTGGAATGATCAATGTCAAAAGGTTTTCGACCAAGTCAAGGAGTAGCTCTTAAACCCACCTATTTTGGTCCCACCTACACCGGGTGAACCACTTCTTCTATATCTGTCAGTCACAGAAGAAGCTATGGGATGCATGCTTGCACAGTATGACAAAGATACTCGCAAAGAGATGGCTATATACTACATCAGTAAAAAAATGTTAGAATATGAACGAAAGTATTCGTCTCTCGAGAAAATTTGCTTAGCACTGGTATGGGCTACTTAGAGACTCCGGCACTATATGCTGTCTCATTCAATTATCCTGTTATCTCGAATGGTTCCTCTCAAGTATCTTTTCGAGAAGCCGGCATTGACAGGGAGAACCGCGCGATGGTTACTGTTGCTATCAGAGTTTGACATCACGCATGTTACACAGAAATCTATCAAGGGGAGAGCTGTAGCAGAATACTTGGCAGATCACCCTGTAATAGAAGGAATAAGGCCTGTCGATCAATTCCCAGATGAGAACATCTTGCACGTTAAAGAAGAACCGCAAGACCAAACATGGCAGTTGTACTTTGATGGAGCCGCCAATCAAAATGGGTATGGAATAGATGTAGTTCTGCTTTCTCCGGAAGGATGCCACATTCCTATCGCTATTAAATTAGCATTTTCGAACACTAATAACACGGCTGAGTATGAGGCGTGCATCGCGGGGCTTGAAGCTGCTTTGAACCTGGGCATTACAGAAATTGAAGTTTTTGGGGATTCGGCCTTGGTCGTACATCAATCATTGGAAGAATGGAAGACTAGGGATGAAAAGTTGAAGCCTTATCATGAGTATTTGTTAAACTTAGTCAGTAAGTTTAAAGCTATCCTGTTCCTGCATTTGTCAAGGGAGGATGAAAAATTTGCTGACTCCTTAGCAACTTTATCTTCAATGATCCATTTACCCCCTAGCATGGAATTGAGGCCGATCACTGTTGAAGTCAAAGACAAACCCGCATACTGCCATCAGATCAACATTGCTACTCGACTACCCGATGGAAAGCCATGGTATACAGATATAAAGAGAGTGTTGGAAAAACAAGAATTCCCGGAAGAAGCATCGAGGAAGGAACGACAAACCCTACTAAGATTAGCATCTCAATTCATCCTGTGCGCATGAAGTTTATACAAAAGGTCTTATGATGGGATTCATTTGTCGTGTATTGATGAAGACCAAGTTGAACAGATAATGATTGAACTATATTCAGGAGAATGTGGCCCTCACATGAGTGGAAAAATGCTAACTAAGAAAATTATGATACAAGGATACTACTGGCCCACGATGGAAACAGATTTTCATCACATGGTCAAAACCTGTCATAAATGCCAAATACATGCGAACCTTATACATATGCCACCATTTCAATTAGTGGGTTGGTCATTCTAAGTCTAGGGAATTGACATTATCGGTAAAATATCGCTAAGCATCAAACGGGCATGAATACATTCTACTTGCCATCGATTATTTTACCAAATGGGTCGAAGCTGCCTCTTATGCTGTCCTCACTGCGTCTCGAGTTGCAAAGTTTATTCAAACGAACATCATCAGTCGATACGGGGTACCTTCGGAGTTGATCTCTGATAACGGGTCACACTTCAAGGCTGAGGTTATTAAATTGTGTTCAAAGTTCAAAATCTCACACCATAAATCATCTCCTTATCGCCCTCAGAGTAATGGAGCAGTCGAAGCAGCTAACAAGAATCTTAAGACTATCCTCAAGAAACTGTGTCAATCACATCGAGATTGGTCAGAAAAACAGTCATTTGCACTATGGGCATATCGAACTTCAATTCGATTCTCTACTGGAGCTACCCCCTACTCCTTAGTGTATGGCATGGAAGCAGTCTTGCCAGTTGAAATGAAAATTCTGTCTCTGAGGGTCTTATTAGAAAGTCAATTATCAGAAGCGGATTGGGTTCGCCAACGGTATGAAGAATTGAATTTGATCAAAGAAAAATGACTAAGAGCTTTGTATCACGTGCAAGCTTAGCTAAGAAGAGTTGTCCGCGCATTTGACAAAAAGA
This sequence comes from Akebia trifoliata, assembly GCF_017979445.1. Classification (NCBI taxonomy): domain Eukaryota; kingdom Viridiplantae; phylum Streptophyta; class Magnoliopsida; order Ranunculales; family Lardizabalaceae; genus Akebia; species Akebia trifoliata. Next base: position 15,343,672 of record NC_141375.1, read on the forward strand.
TCAAGGCCCGTCACTTACAAGTCGGGGACTTAGTACTCAAAGATAATCGGGCACCTATTTTTGATCCTAGAGGGAAGTTCAAACTAAATTGGGGAGGTCTGTTCATCGTCAAGGAAATATTACTAGGAAAAACTGTCAGACTTCAAGATCATGATGGAATCGAATTACCATAACCAACCAACCTTGACCAAATCAAATGGTACTACATTTAAGGAGGCCATCTTTGGCCGAATCAATCCTCATATTACCCAGTTACCCAGTTCAACATATCCTTTCTCAACCCCTTTGCAGTTTTTTCAAAAATAAAAATTATGCCTTTTTCTTTCTCTACCCGATCATCTAACCTAGGGGAGGGAAAATTCGAACTACGTTTTGGTCTGATCCCAAAATTCTGGGGTACGTAGGTAACCTGAGAAGTCACTTCAGGCTCGACCACATCAAAATAACAAAATCTAGTTCCCCACACAATAAAAAAATTAAGAAAAAAATTCAAAAGAAAAAGAAATCCAAAATGGGGAGGAAAATTTAAGGAAAAAGAAAATAATTTAAAAGGAAATGCCACACAAGGGGCATTTGGGTTTTTGAGCCTCAAAATTCCTTTCTTTTTATACCCAGTCCTAAGCCACCTATAAAAGTCCTCCTAAGTACCGTACGAAAAGTCAAGGAAGATAACAAAGCATGATCAGACAGTAACTCTAGAAGATCAGAAGAGAAGAAAAGATAAAAGGATAAAAAAATGATGAAGCCTGCTGAGTTGATAATCTGAAAAGGGCGACTTAGGGAAAAATTAAGGCAAGCTCGCAACGTTGAAAATCTGAAAGGACAACTTTGACAACAATCAGAGCCAAGAAAAAAAAGAAAAGCTCGCTAAATCGAAAACCTAAAAAAGCGATCTAGGCAAAAGTTAGAGAAAGCTCGCTAGATCGAAAACCTGAAAAGGCGATCTAGGCAAAAGCTAGAGCAAGCTCGATAGATTGAAAACCTGAAATGGCGAACTAGGCAAAAATTAGAACAACAAAGAAAAATAGAAGAAAATCCCAAGCTGAGAGCGGTCCGAGCTGAAACATCAGAAGTCTGAATAATCAATTTCAATACTTAGCTTAAACTAGGAATAGACTCAGAAGCCACAAGTATCTTGTCTACGATCGATTTGAAAATTCTTTCTTCCCCAAGTGAACCAAGGGAGATAAGAGTGAATTCTATGATGAGTCTCGAAAGAAAATAATTTTGTTCTCTTGAGCCTGACTCAAACCTTTAATAAAATTAATCAAAATTAAAAGTTGAGTCTTTATTACGCTTGTGGTAATCAAATATTTCAAATCTTAATATAAGGGGCATTTTCTTTCTTATTTAATATAACTTTTCCCCATTATACTAGCGGCATTTTTTTAAAAAAATTTTTGCATGATGTGTCCAATTATCTTTAATGCCATGTTCATTGTCAAACTAGGGGCATTTTGTTTGTGAACAATGATAATGAGAAACCCCAAACTTAAGGTTACCCTCTTGATAACAGTTTTAGAAAAACTTTTAAACTCGGGTTTTAAATTCATAAAACTTTTTGGGTAAAACCTCGAGGTTCAAACAAAAGCATTTTGGATCTCACGTAGGAGATAGGACATTTATTCTGTCTTAGATCTCTTCATTTCCAGATCCAACCCCTCTTTTCCAGATTCATTTCCAATCGTTCTTTCCCAGATTTATTCCTTTAGTCTCAGTTTTACTCAGTTAGATGCCGCCGAGGGTTTTCTCGGAACTATGCTAAGTTACCGCCAAGGGTTTTCTCGGAATTATGCTCAGATGTCGCCGAGGGTTTTCTTGGAACTATGCTCAGTTACAGTCGAGGGTTTTCTCGAAACTATGCTCAGATGCCGCCGAGGGTTTTCTCGGAACTATGCTCAAATGCCGTCGAGGGTTTTCTCGGAACTATGCTTAGTTACCGCCGAGAGTTTTCTCGGAACTATGCTCAAATGCCGTCGAGGGTTTTCTCGGAACTATACTCAGTTACCGCCGAGGGATTTCTAGGAACTATGCTCAGATGCCGTCGAGGGTTTTCTTGGAATTATGCTCAGATGCCACCGAGGGTTTTCTCGGAACTATGCTCAGTTATCGCCGAGGGTTTTCTCGGAACTATACTTAGATGCCGCCGAGGGTTTTCTCGGAACTATGCTTAGTTACCACCGAGGGTTTTCTCGGAATTATGCTCAGATGCCGCCGAGGGTTTTCTCGGAGCTATGCTTAGATGCTGTCGAGGGTTTTCTCGGAATTATGCTCAGTTACCGCCGAGGGTTTTCTCAGAATTATGCTCAGATGCCGCCGAGGGTTTTCTCGGAAACTATGCTCAGTTACCGTCGAGGGTTTTCTCGGAATTATGCTCAGATGCCGCCGAGGGTTTTCTTGGAATTATGCTCAGATGCCGTTGAGGGTTTTTCTCGGAATTATGCTCAGTTTATATTCAAATTATGCTCAGTTTATGCTCAGATTTTTACTCAGTTCCAACTTAAACTCTTAGATTTAAATCACACACTTGCACAGTTGTTACATCAGTCAAGGAGAATTTTTTAAAATTCAAGGATCTGACACCGTTAGTGAGAGTTTGCGCTCAAGGACCTGACAATCTTTAATTCGGGGAGAGCTTTACCCTCAAGGATCCGAACACCCCGACGAATTGCTAAATCAGGCTGCAAAATGAACTGTCACTTGCTTTGGCATTCAGATATCGCACTATCTACCAAAATAGATTTGCTATCTAGTTTGCTTCAACCCTCTGCCAAAGAGGGGCATCTGTAGACACCCCATTTTTGCACTCGCCTGATTAATCAACTCGTCAACCCGATCGCAATGATTCCCAATGATGGATGTGTATTCCATTGCTTTTTTCGTTACCATATGTGTTTCAGAAATCCGGATGAGGTATCTCGAACTGACAAAACCTTAGAAATCACGCTACGTTAGGAAATACGACTCTACAAACATAGAAATCATCATCTTGCAGACCCAACTCCTTACCTAACATCCATTCTTCGATTTTTGCCTAGAAAACACCTAAAAGTCCTTCGAAAACACCCCCAAAACCCATAGCAAACTTGAAGAATCCAGACCAAGAAAGAAGAGATACCTTGCCTCGGAGATCGAAAATCAAATCCGGAGACAGAACAAAGCAATAAGTACGGTATAAGGAGTAATTTTTGTCGGATCTGAGGGAATAAAATTTTTGCTATCGGAAAGGTATAACTTCTTATTTTTATTTTATCATCTAGGTTTTTTTCGCAATGTAACTTATTTTAAAAATTAGTAGAGACCGGCTTTGGCCGGGCGGGGTTTGTGCCTAACACCTTCCAACTCCGTAACATGATCGTCGAATTCAGTTTTTTTTTCTGTTCTAAATTTGTCCTTTATCTGTTTAGAGTCATTGATCGGTTCCGAGACCGTAATAACTAGGTGGCGACTCCCAAACCTCAAGGGTCAAAAGCGGATCCGCGCACCCCGCGGATCGAGGGTGCTTTCAGCTCTCTTATCTATTAGACTAAGTGATGCTTTCTCGACTTCGGGTCGATGCCAGCTCCGTGCTGATGCCAACTCCGTATTGATGGCGATTCCGTGTCGATGCCAGCTACATGCTGAGATAATTATTTTCAAAATGTTTGCCCGACTCCGTGTCGATGCCAGCTCCGTGCTTATGAAATCACTTTTTCAAAATGTTTTCCCGACTCCGTGTCGACGCCAGCTCCGTGCTGATGCCAACTCCGTGTTGATGCCAATGCCAACTCTGTGCCGAGATAACTCTGCTTTCACAATGTTTACCGACTCCATGTCGATGCCAGCTCCGTGCTGATGCCAACTCCGTGTTGATGCCGACTCCATGTCGATGCCAGCTCCATGCTGATGTAATTATTTTGCAAAACATTTTACAAACTCCGTGTTGATGCCGGCTCCGCACCGAGAAATTACTTTTTCGTCAAAACTCATAATAAACAACTTTACCTAATCTAATAAAACATCATGCATCTTCATTTTTTGAAAATAAGATAGTAACGCTTAGTCTTCTGTACCCACAGGTGACCAAGCGAAAGAAATACAAGCAACCAGAAGTGCCTCCCTATTTTCTCAGATCGTCTACCGTCACTATGAGTTCTTCTGAGCCGACACAACCTCCAGTGACTGAAGTGTCAGGTATCGACCCGTAGACAATAGCACTACTAAAGATAATTGAGAGGCAAGAAACATAGTGAGTACTATGTTGGCCAATGCCAGCATCCTACAAGCTCAAACGATACAGCAGCACGCATCCGGGTCAAATCAAGAGTTACCCGAGCAGCCTCCACAGGGACCTCAAACCACAATGCCGCCTGTAGTGCCAGAATACCAGGGGCCTCCGCTCTATATTTCACAGAACCGACCACCCCCAGTAGTCATTCCCGACGATGAATGTGAGTACAGAGCTACGGAAGCCAAAAGCGCAACATAGGAAAAATTGGCTCTGCAGATCGAATCTCTATAGGAAGAGATGAGGAGGATGAAGGGTCTCAACTCTATAAGCGGAACCCGATTCAAGGATCTGTGCTTTTACCCCAATGCTCAATTACCAACCAAGTTCAAGTGTCCAGAATTTGAAAAATATAATGGAGTAGGGTGTCCGCTATCGCATCTGAAGTTGTATTGTGGATCCATGTGTCAATATGGCGAGGATGACAGGTTACTGGTACAACTGTTTCAAAGGAGCTTAACAGGGCCGGTGCTCAAATCATTTTCTGGACTGGATCACTCGCTCGTTAAGAACTGGCAAGACTTAGCCGAAATGTTTTGGCAAAATTACCGGTTCAATACTGATGTGGGGCTAGATCGAAACGACATGGCCAAAATGACAAGGAAGCAGAGAGAAACGGTGAAAGAGTATGCACAGAGATGGCGAGAGTCCGCCTCACAAGTACGGCCCGCAATGACAGAGTAAGAGATGAATACTACGTTTATCTCGACACTAGGGCACGCCTTCTATACGCATCTGGTAGGGCACACCACAGGCACATTCTCGAACCTGGTACAAGTGGCGGATCGGGTCAAGGACGGGATCCGAACCGGCCTGATCTTCGATTTCACAAGCTTAGGGGGAACAATAGGGATCCCTTCTCAGAAAAAGCCAGTGCCTCCAGGAAAGAAGAGGGAAGAGACTCAGGTCAATAACGTACAGCCAAATCGACCTTCTTCATCCCTTCACAAGTACCAAGACCACCAGCACCGCCAACTTCATGGGCACCAGCACCGCCAACATGGAACCCTCCTCCTCAAAATCAATTCAAGGCAAATCCTGCACCAGTTGCACAGCAGGCACTACTATATGGGCAGAACCAACGGGCACGACCCAACAAAGTAAACAGAGTGTTTACCAAGTTACCCATGACACTATTAGAATTACTGCCAATCTTACTCAGGGTGAGTATCTTGCAAAACGCCCGCCAAATCCGGAGGCTACCAAAGGGCCAGGATATAACCCCAATCTATTCTGCGAATTCCACATTGGTGCAGCAGGGCACTCCACAGACCAATGCTGGCAGCTCAAGCATCAAGTACAGAACCTAATTGATAAAAAGCCTCTCATCCTGGATGGACCTGCCAACCCATCCCAACAACAGAACATCAATCAAAACCCCCTACCTACTCATAACGGAGAGGGGAGTGTGCATAGGGTAAATGTCATTTCTGGAAAACTCGACTTCAATCCTTCGGATCTGATAGCACCTATCGGCGCAAAAGTCAGGGTCCACCTAACCCAGGAATCCAAGACATCAACAGTTAATACAATCAACCACTACACAACCAACGCATCCCAAAATTCACTGCCACCACTCAGATTGGCCGACCTCACCATCCATCCCACTCATAAAAATACCACCACCCGACCACCTTTAGTCATACCTTACGAATCACCCCATCATCAAAATCTGTCCTGACCCCCTTGTCATACCATACACGCCGCTGACTCTTCAAGGAGCAACACGACCCCCCCTTCACATGCCATACACTTCGTCTCCACATCCACCACTCGTCATTCCATGTACTCCATCAACTTCTCCTACTACCACGACCTCCAAAACATCTCCACCACCCCTCATCCTCAACATGAAACCCCGATGCATCTCCCATAACCATACGCTCACCTAAACCATTCCCCTATAGCTCAGATCAAGCAGTCCCCTAGAGCTATGAGACCACTATCACCACAACAGCGGGGGTCGAAATAAAGAAGGAAACAATAGTGGCTAACATCGGCCATATGACAAGGGCAGGAAAATGCCAAAAATTGTCAGAAAATGGGACGAATGTCAAGGAAGAAACAGAAGAGACTGCGAAAGAGGTAACGGATGAAGAAAAAAGGCAAGCTAAGGGAAAGGGTAAGCTGTATAAAGATGAGAAGACGGAAAAAAAAAGGTGAAGGTGACAGACAAGGAAGTTGTAGACTTTGTTAAGCTTGTTCTCAAGAGCGAGCATAATATAGTAGACAGACTGAACAAGCAGCCAGCTCAAATCAGTATTCTAGGACTAATGCAAAAATCAGAATAGCACCAGGAGTCACTGCTGAGAGTTCTGGGAAAATCACATGTACTTTCGACCACGACACCATCACAGTTGGAACAAACAGTCGGCCAGATCATGGCCCCCAATCCTATTATTTTCACAGAGAATGAATTTACCCCTGAGGGAACGGGGCACGTCGAACCACTGAACATCATGGTCATATGCAAGGGCATGATGGTCGCCAGAGTATTGATTGATAATGGCTCAACGCTTAACGTCTGTCCGCTTGAAACCTTCTGGAAACTCAACGCCGATTAGTCGCATGTGAAACCCAACAACAAGATTGTTCGAGGTTTTGATAGCTCAAGAAGGGATTCTCTGGGAGAAGTAGACCTACCAATCACAATAGGTCCTTGCACCTTTGAAGTAACATTTGAAGTCATGGAAATACCAACGACCTTCAACTTGTTACTGGGCAGACCTTGGATCCACATTGCCGGAGCTGTACCTTCATCATTGCACCAAAGAGTCAAATTTATCATGGGGCAGAAGATGATATCAGTATTGGCAGAGAACCTTATTCCAGCTGGGAGAGCTCTAGATGTGCCATTTATTGATATCGAAATGACAAAGGACAAGGCACTTTACCACTCTTATCAATTCGCTGTCGTCAATCACATCGAGAAGGGAAAAGAGAAGGTGAGGGCAAAGCTATCAAGAACAAGCCTGATGATTGGTCGGGTTATGAAAAGGGCCGGTTATCGACCCAAGCAAGGGTTGGGACAGGGAGGAAGAGGAAGAGCTACACCGGTCGAAGCGAGAAAGTATACTCCCTATTTTGGTCTGGGGTTTAGGCCCACGAAAAGGGATGTTGCAGAAATGAATGATAGGAAAAAAGAGCTTCGACTAGCGAGAAGGCAAAACCGTGAACCGAACATCTGAAATCTAGGCCGAGTCCCTCACATCAGTGCTAGCTTCCCAAGATCACATGCCAAACCCGACAGCTTATCAGAACCACCATTAACAAAAAACCAAAAAGGGGTAAATCCCAAACGAGCACACATTCAAGAAGACCCAATCGTAGAGTCCCAATCATCTTTCTAAGAAGGTATTGATGTTCTATTCAATGGGGATTCCGATGACAGTCCATCAGAGACTGCTCTAAAATCCACTAAAGTGGAGGTCACTACCAACCAAGAGAACAACTCACCATTTACATCAGGCATTGACTGGGCATCAGTCGTCATCCCACCAAGCTTGGGAAGAACTGTGCTCCAATTAACAACAACCAGTCGGAGATCATGGTCATCTCCAAACCACCATCCAAATCATCCAACGAATCACTTGCTCATCTCATCCGCCCTCTTAGAGAAGGGAAAACATTGCACAACTGGGAGGAATTCCCATTGACACTTGAGGCTGTTAAGGCCTAAAAAAAAAATACCGTTAGGCAACATCAATTTGCCCGAGGATTATAACGAGCCCTCGTCCTCCGGTAAAGACTATTTTGGGGGCTCCCTATCTTATTTAACAAGTTTACATGATTGTTCTTCTCATTTCAGGTATCCAAAAAATGACAAAAAAGCAAATATTTCTCAAAAATATAAAAAATCAAAAATTTCTCAAAAATCAAAAGAATAAAAAAGCTTTCAAAATCACAAAAAAATAGATATCTTTCAAAAATCAAAAAAAAAGTTTTCAAGGGATCTGTCTCCATCAAATGAGTACTCAGATAAAACAGAATTTGAAAGGGACGAGTATGATTTCGATCTCGAACTCGACTTCGACCTCATGGGGATAGAATAAGAGTCTGAGGACGAAATGAAATACCCCCCCAAAGAGAACAAAGACTTGGTAGAACGTCACGAGAGAGGTATTCAACCAAACATCGATGATACAGACTCAATTAATCTTGGTACCGAAGATGACCCATGAATTGTCAAGATTGGAGCTCTACTAACGTCACAACAGAAAGAAGAAATGGTCGAGTTCCTACGGAATTATCAGGACGTCTTCGCATGGTGATACAAAGATATGCCGAGGTTAGATACAGATCTCGTTATACACAAGCTACCCATTGCTTCGAGAAGTAAGCCAATCAAGCAGAAACTAAGAAGACTGAAACCAGAATGAACCCTCAAGGTCAAAGATGAGGTCATGAAGTAGTTTGAAGCAGGATTTCTAGCAGTTTCTACGTACTCGGAATGGTTAGCTAACATCGTCCCAGTACCAAAGAAGGACGGGAAAGTACACATGTGTGTTGAGTAACTAGACTTGAACAAGGCCAGTCCTAAGGATGCTTTTTCACTTCCACACATCGACACTCTGGTTGATAGTACAGCAGGGCACGGCATGTTCTCGTTCATGGATGGCTTCTCAGGCTATAATCAGATAAAAATGGCAGAAGAAGACCAAAAAAAGACAGCGTTCATCACACCATGGGGTATTTTCACTACAAAGTCATGCCATTCGGACTGAAAAATGCAGAGGTGACCTACTAACGGGCAATGACCGTACTATTCCACGACATGATCCACAAGGAAATTGAGGTCTACGTAGACGACATGATCGCTAAATTCGACATAGAAGAGGATCATCTGGTAAACCTGAAGAAGTTGTTCGACAGACTCAGGTAGTACAGTTTGAGGTTAAATCTGACAAAATGTGTGTTCGGAGTGACATCGGGCAAGCTACTGTGATTCATCGTCAACAGAAGGGGCATTGAAATAGATTCGGGTAAGACTAAATATATCTTCGAGATGAAAGCACCTGTCACCGAGAAAGACGTTCGGGGCTTCTTGGAAAGAATACAGTATATCAGTCGATTTATAGCTCAATTGATGCCTATCTGTGAACTGGTGTTCAAGCTACTGAGGAAATACACGCCGAAGAGGTGGAACAATGACTGTCAGGAAGCATTCAATAAAATCAAGCAATATTTGCTCAATCCGCCAGTCTTAGTCCCTCCTACTCCGGGGTGACCTCTACTAATGTACATCTTAATACAAGAAACGTCAATGGGGTGTGTGCTAGGGCAACATGATGAATCGGGACGGAAGGAACAGGCCATCTACTATCTCGGCAAGAAATTCACTGATTATGAAGCAAAATATTCGACACTTGAGAAGACTTGTTGTGCGTTAGTCTGGGCATCTCAACGACTGCGTCATTATTTGCTCAGCTACTCAACTATGCTTATCGCCAGGATGGACTCCCTGAAGTACCTATTCGAAAAGCCAGCACTCACAGGCCGCACGGCGAAATGGCAGTTATTGTTATCTGAGTTCGACATCACCTATGTCACTCAAAAAGCCATCAAAGGGCAAGCCATCGCTGACCACCTTGCCGAGCACCCGTTGCCCAATTACGAGCCGCTAAAAACGAACTTCCCGGATGAAGCCATACTATTTATCAAGATCGAAAACGATGATGATGACGGAAAACCAGGCTGAAAAATGTATTTCGACGGAGCAGCTAATCAGAAAGGAAACGGAATAGGGGCAGTTTTGATCAAGCCGGAAGGGTCCCACGTACCGATCGCAATCAGATTGAAATTCCAATGCTCTAACAACGAGGCTGAATACGAAGCATGCATAGCAGGGTTAAAAGCAGCATTAGATCTCGAGGTAGATGAGATTGATATTTCCAGAAATTCAAGCTTAGTAGTCTATCAGACGACTGGAGAGTGGAAGACTCGGGAACAGAGACTAGTCCCTTACCACGAGTATCTAGAGGAGTTAAGCTCATGCTTTGACCGGATCTCATTTACATACATGCCAAGAGCGAAGAATCAGTTCGCCGATGCACTGGCTACACTTACTTCCATGATTAGTATCTCAGAAGATTTGGTCATTAACCCAATTGAGATCGGAATTCAGGATGAGCCTACTTACTGTCTCCCCGTCGAAGTGGAAGACTCCAAAGAAAAGCCTTGGTATTCGGACATCAAGGCATATCTCGAGGATCGGACCCTTCCTTCAGATGCGGCACCTAATGACAGAAGGACTATCCAGAAATTGGCAGGGCAATTCTTCATCAATAGGGCATTCTGTACAAAAAGTCGCACCACGAGGTCTTACTCCGATGCGTCGCAGAAGCAGAAGCAAAACGATTTATCGAGACTGTACATGGTGGACTCTCTGGGCCCCACATGAATGGACACATGCAAGCCAAGAAGATTATGAGGATGGGGTACTATTGGTCGACAATGGAAAGTGACTGCTATCAGCATGTTCGTAAATGCCATCTGTACCAATCTACGCCAACAAGATCAATGCTCCGCCTTCAGAGCTACATAATATGACCACTCCTTGGCCTTTCTCGCTCTGGGGAATGGACATTATCGGGCCGATCTCACCAAAAGCTGCAAATGGGCATCGATTCATTCTAGTGGCTATTGATTACTTCACCAAGTGGGTAGAAGCTGCTTCATACGCCAACGTCCCTAAAAGTAATGTCCTGAAGTTTGTCAAGAACAACATTATCTGCAGATATGGGCTTCCCAGCGGGATAGTAACGGATAATGCCAAGAACTTCAAGAACATAGATATGATTAAGATGTGCGAAGATTTCCAGATTACTCATCGCAACTCTATACCCTACAAACCTAAGATGAACGGAACAGTCGAGGCAGCCAACAAGAACATCAAAAGAATCATCGAGAAAATGGCAATCACCTACAAGGATTGGCACGACATGTTGCCTTTCGCCTTTTATGCTTACCGGACTTCATTCAGGACCTCGACTGGGGCAACTCCATATTCATTGGTCTACAGAATGGAAGCAGTCTTACCCGTAGAGGTTGAGATTCCCTCCCTTCGGATCTTAAAGGAAGCAGAGTTAGATGAAACTGAGTGGATTCAAGCTTGATTTGATCAACTGAATCTAATTGAAGAAAAACGCCTTGCGGCCATCTGCCATGGGTAAATCTATCAGCGACGAATAGCTCGTGCCTATATTAAGAAGGTCAAGCCCAGAGATTTTTCACCAGGAGACCTTGTATTAAAGAAGATCCTGCCGATCCAAGAAGATGCAGAAGAAAATTTCGATCGAATTATGAGGGACCATTTATCGTAAAAAAAGTGATGTCAAGAGGAGCTCTGATCCTTATGGAGATGGATGGACAAGTCTTCCCGCAACCGATCAATGTTGACACTATTAAGAAGTACTACGCCTGAGACCTGACCCTGAGATGACGAAAGGCCATCTTTGCTATCTCAAACAAACTATCTAACCTTAGTTAACCCCTTTGAGCCATCACATTCATTTCTTCACCTAAGACTGGGGCAAGTCAACAACTACAAAACAATACAACAACAAAAAAAAGAGACAAAAGAAAATCAAAGCAAAAATATCAAGATACTCCTGGCCCGCATGAGGATAAACTGTGAATGGCTAAAAATACAAAAAAATCAAAAAAGTCAAAAACTCGCACACTTGATCTGAGCTTGACCCAAATCTCCAGCCTAAACAAGTTCGCGAGAGGCTGGGAGGAGACACAGATCACCTTTTCGAAACAAAAATAGACGAGCCTCATGTCTAAACCACTCTAATACATCCAGATCTTAACCCTTTTTGTAGCCTTCCACCACAATTAGCCTAAGCCAACGTTTCGTCCCAGCAAAAGTCCTTTTTGATCAGGGAATATTCTAGGGCCACAAATGACAATGGCAGCATCAATGATCTCGCGACTTGGTCCTGATCTCCGAAGTCTTATTAGTCGTTGGAAGACTCGAGAGGGGAATCCAGGTCGGATATTCGAAAAAAAAGAGTACTAGAATTATAGAGTAGCCGATCTCGCGACTCAACTTGAATTGTCGAACCACTAATAGTCGTCGAAAAACTCGAGAGGGGAATCCAGATCTATTACTCAAGAAAGAGTACCACTACAAGAGTAGAGTCGCCAATCTCGCAGCTCAACTTGAGTCACCAAGCCACAGAGACACAAAGACTCCGAACAGAACTAAAATGTAAAAAATAAAAGATACAAGCATAGTCTGAAAGGGCATAATGAAAATCTGAAAGTGCGTTATGAGTAAAAGAATCAGACTATGGCAAGATCAAAGTCACTGACACGATGAAAATCCCAAAAAGGATGTCGATGTGCAAAAATGTGGAAGCTGGATCTAGTGAAAACTGTAACTGGCACCAGGAGCAATAAGGGTTTTTTTTTTTTTTTTTTTTTTTTTAAATCCTGGCCCGCAAGAGTATAAACTGTGAACGGCCAAATCCTTCAAAAAACCCATGTCCCGAGCAGATAACAACCTCCCAAACACCAAGGCACTGGGGATGACTCTAAAGGAACCAAAAGAAAAATTGACGTTTATATCCTCCGCGTTTGGCAAAAATACCAAGATCATAAAAACCAAAGATTTTACAAACTCTGAATTTATCATACTCATTGGATAAAGACATTTCACAAAATCGCATTCCAAAAACTACTATTTTGGCCAATGATGAAAAATCTAGGACCTATTAAAACTTCAAGTTTTCAAATCATTAGATACACCTGAGGCCAAGTAAGTACAAAACCTATTTTCTTTGCATTGATCTTTCAACATTTTGCATACATTCAGATAATGACAAGAAAATACAAAAGTGGGAATACAACGTAGTCAATCAAACATCATGGTGAGAAATGAAAAAGTGTCAAGGCGCTCCTCCAACGCAAGGATCCGGGCAGCCTGGACTCATCATCACTTTCTCGTTATCTAAAGCATCACGGCTCACCAAATATGCTGCAGTCTACAAGCATCACGGCTCACCAAATATGCTGCAAAGTCCTCAAATGAGGACACTAGCAAGTCGATCCCTCACTCAGTAACTTCAGCTCGAAGCCTAGGTACTTCACTACCATCACTACATCCGGACTGGGCAAGGGCGGATGTCAACCGAGCGATCTCTTTCTACATCTTCTTCTCGGACTTGAGCCAAATAGCCTAAATTCGACGATGATCAGTCTGAGACTCCTCAATTCGATCTCGGTAATCAAATAGCACCAGGGTGTGTTCGGGGAATTATCGACACCGAGGGTCTCCCAAATATGAGCTCTCGAACCCAATGCAAGTATGCTGGAAACTGGTGTGCCACAAAGACGGGTCGACTCAGAACCTCAACCCGACCCCATTCTTTTACGAGTCGACTCAAAAGCGCAGTCAACAATGGACCAACCAACTCATTAAAATTCTCGGGGGTGAGCACACCTTGGTCATAATCGAATTGACGAAGAACCTGAAGTGGTACATAATGGGTTGCCCTGTGAAGGCAAATCAAAACAAGAAAACGGGTACCATCAAATGCTATAACGGGAGACCCTCGAGGTTGGAAGGACCCAACCCACCTCACTTCTTCGTCATCAAGGTTGCCGATGAAGGAATACCACTCTTCTTTACCACCCGAGACAAATGGAGCAACTCGTCTCGACATCATAAGTACAAGATCGACATTAACGAAGAAGGGACGATTGACGACTTCGGTTGAAGCTATGTGATTCATAAACCAAAACTGCAATAACAGGAGCATTCTAAACTTTGGAAACTAGTAAATTCAAGTTAAAGTTCAAATCTAAGTCAAGTGTGGCATTTACCTGCAGGAGTGGGGCACATCCTCGGAAAATTCGATCACGACCGGAAGAACAAGCCGTGAGGGATTGAAACATCTCGCTCAAAAGCATCGGTGCCAACCGGCATCCCTCCTGTACTTGTTGAATCACGTGAATGAGAGAAAGATCTATGATGTCTCCGCCACCCAAAATAAGAGTTGACTCACCACCATCAAAGTGGTTAAAATGAATCAAGGGCTTCGAGGGATCCGTGAGGCGTTCAGCCAAGAAGGACTTGGACATTGTCTGCAAAAATCGAATCCGCCATCCGGATCTTCAAACACTTGCGGCTTATCCCCAAGAAAGTCGGAAGCCTCATTTCGGTATCCATCACGCAATGGCGGAATCACAACGGGTCCCAATATCTCAAACCCAACAACACCTCGAACTCCTCAATGGTGGGAGTCATTTCGTGCACCCCAAACCGAAAGAGATTGAGCTCGGGAACCCAATACCTCGACATTGCCTTAATCAAACCCCATTGCAATGGGACTTGGGCAAAGAAAAAATGAACCCCAACTTATTCAAAAACACCATTGGGTTCTAGCTTCATTATCCATGCAAGCTATCCAACTACTCAAGAATGGATCGACGATGGCATACCTTTTCAAGTTGGGAAGAGTAGACGACATCTCCATGGGCTTGAGAGGGAGCTTTGAGGAATAAGAAGAGTAAAAATCGGCCAAAAATGAAAAGGGAAAGTAAAAAACGTGAAAGTGAGATGTTAGGGCAAAATAAAGACTTAAGTAAATCATTCTGATCCGTGCCTAACACACGGATGCAATAAAAAATAACCTATCCGTGCCAACAACACGGATGAAGCAAAATATGATTCATCCGTTCCTGAGGAACGAATAAAACACAAAAACACCCTATCCGTGCTTCTGGCACGGATAAAAGCTGGGAAAAAGTAATCCGTATTGAGAGCACGGACCAGAACATTTTAGTCCTGAGAACCTGAGTCATTGAGATTTTGATAATTCTGGATTACGTAATGATTATCTCAAGGCTCAATCATATGAAAAGATAGAAAATTCCTATATGCTCGATAAACGTATATATCGGGCACGTAGGAGTCGTCACAAGCTCACATCAGGCCAAATCAGACCTCGAAGGACCACCTCAATCACCATAAAGCCCGAGCAACTCACACTGCTCAAAGAGCACACTCGAAGGGTCCTTGGGGACCCTAATCACACCCTTTACCCCACCCGTAAGCTCACCAACACTCAAAAGGACTCAAAAATCCCGATGATCGATAGCACCACCAAGAAGTTCGAATCCATTGCACATATAATCATGATGGGACAACAAATGCAAGGAATAATGAACATAAATACACACATATATACAAGAGTTTGAATGTTCACACACAATGTCCCAAAGCTAATATAAAATATTTGTCTGTCTACAAGGTACATCAAAGGATCAAATCGAAGGGGGAACATTGTCCCTGGCACTCTGGGTCTCTGGGATCGCTCAAGAGGAAGATCTAGCCACTGCACCGAAGCCAGACACCCCGGAAGAAGGTAGACCATGCATTAGCAGCCGTCCCTACGAATCCGTGAAGAAAAAGCTCAGCGTCCAGGGCAGCATCCTGCTCAGTAGAACCGCGAGATCAGCCCCAGGGACAGAAGGGCCAGTGGAGGGGGAAGCCTGAAAATGAAGAAGAAACACAACACGTAAGATACAGTAGTATACAGGCAGCACATATAAGGAAATGAACAACAAAAATGGAAGTGCTTACCCTAGGAGGTGTCGGAGGCCGTGCAGAAGTGGTCCTCTCATCTCGGCGTCAATAGTAGTCTTGAGAAAATCACAAAAAATCAATCAGAACGAATGAAAATATATGCTACGGTCTACATAAGAAAGAGAAAAAAAAATAAACAAATAACGACGTACCATCTCAGCCGAAACGAGACTCCCGCATGGCTGCCTCCAACTCTAGCTCCTGGATGTGAGCTGCCTGGCCCTCAAGTGAGCCTCCTGCTCCTCGAGCTGAGTAGCCTGCTCCTCCACCTCACCTAGCCAGCCCTAGAGCCCTCCACCTGTTCTCCATATCCACTGCCCTCGTCGCTTAGGCCTCGATCACTTCGTAGCCCTCTCGAAGACGACGAAGATCATCAGCCTGAAAACAAGAAAATCAACCAAGTAAGAATGATAAAATGCAAAAAATTTTAAAAGAAAGAAGGCAATGACAGAGTACGTACCGTCATGGCATGCTCTTGTAGCAATACCCCTCCAATCTCGGTAATCCCGACTCTAGCAGTGACTGCAGGCATGATGCATCCAATAGACGCCTCTCAGAACCATACCTGGTACTCTCCAGCCACCACCAGTCCAGCAGCATCTACGCCCATCGCCTGGACGAGATACTCATCTACCATCATAGCCCCCGAGATAGGCTCAGGTGGAGCAACAGGGATGCGAAGGCTCCCGTCGTGCTGGAAAAACAAGCGCTCCCCTAGATAAAATGTGTATCTCTGCTTGCCGATGAAGTAGGGGTAGCGTTATCATCTGGTGTTACGCCTATAGGCGTTCCGCACCTTCTGCCTCCCGCTAACGGTACGGGGCAGATCTCGCAAAGTAACAGAAAATATCTGCAAAAGAGATAGTCAGATAACATATATGGATAGCTTCGAGGTCAAACAGAAAGGAAAAGGTTAGATTACTCACATCTCGAAGCCGGTACCGATCAATGTGGGCCCGGGCACTCCTAGGGCTGCTCCTAATAGCCCTGGCATCTCTCGTAGCCCAAAAGGCGCCCAACCGATAGCCCTCATCAAGATAGCGACGAGTGGATAGATAGAAGGGAAAATATACATGAACAAAAATCTAGAAGAGAGGGTGCAGAACGTCAAACGATGAACGAGATATGAAGGAAAAAGCTAAAACGAAACAAAATAAGGACTTGTTTTACCTCGATAAACTGCCAGAAGAATCGTGTGGAGATCCCAGCTCCACAGAGCGCGGTAATCCCCTCAATGACCCGGTCTAAACCCGCCATAATAGTACCATAAATGAGGCTACCCCAATCAAAATCGCCAATGTGGTCGATATCACGCATGACAGAGAGGAATGTGGTGGAACAGAAGAATCATCCTCAAGAAAGAAGAAGAAGAACAGATATTGATGAGGAAGGAAGCAAATACGGAAAATAATGTCGAAGTCTCTATCTCCAAACCGGGCAGAACTCTCTCGATAAGTGTGAGGGGCCCCGTCCTCCCCCTCGATCAACAACAAGCCCATCAGCACCTCCGTGCTAATACTACCCTGCTTCCCCACCATGGAGGCAGGGACTCTGGTGATGCCCAATAGCTCGCCCACCTCCTGGATAGATAGCATAGTCAAGGGCAGAGGCACTCTATCCATAACAATGCCCGTAATCGCCACAAAATCCGAAGGCCTGATGCCTATCTCCACCTCAGGCATATGGAATGAGTGGGTCGCTGGAAACCATCTCTCTACCATGGCTAAAAATAGGGGTCGATCCGCCTTGAAAGACAGTATCTGCAGGAAGGCTCCAAAGCCTACTGTAGCAAACTGTGTCATGATGTCGTCAGAAAATAGGGTAGCAGTCGATAAAAAGGTGCTCCACCTCCCACGAAAACTAGCTGAAGGATAAGGGGTAGGAATGTCTAACCGAACAAGCATAGAGACATGCCTCCCTAATCCTCGGAGAAGAAAGGTATCCGGAACCCTCTCACTCTCCTCCGCAGGGATCTCCACCCTAGGAACCTCCCTATCGACTCTACCGGTACCTATGCTTATCTGCTCGGCCTCAGCCACCACGTCGACCTCTGCCACCACTGCCGCTCGGTAGATCCTCAGCGGGACCACTATGAGAAGAACTGGCCTCATCTGCCCTGCTACTGGATGAGGAACCGACCACTGAAGCTAAATCAGTCCTCCGGGAAGGTTGTCTCGGCCAACCATACTCTATCGCCACCCCAGATCCCAACGCAAAGCGAGCCTAGGTCCTGGGCCTCGCCTCCTCCTCTTCGTCCGGAGAACGCCTCGCCACTCGAGTCCGTCTCTCTCTAGCCATTTGTAAGGTATTAACACACTGAGCCGGCGAGAGAAAATGTCCTACTTGCCTATCTCAAGGTAACCCCAATTACCCAATCCGCCCAACTCAATCAAACCCAGTCAATTATGAGTCGAACCTACCCAACTCAATCAAACCCAGTCGATTTTGAGCCAAACCTACCCAACTCAACCAAACCCAGTCAACTCAAAGTCAAACCCAGTCAACCCAATTCAAACCTAGCCAAGCCTATCCAATCCCAGTCAACTCAAGTCGAACCCAGTCAACTCGAGCCAAACCTATCCAAACCCAGTCAACTCGAGTCAAACCTAGCCAAACCTAATCCATCCAAGTCAAATTCAGTCTAATCTGAGTTTAAACCCAATTAACCCAGTCAACCCACTCAACTTAGTCAACCAAACCAACCCAACCAAACCTAGTCAACCCAGTTTTATCCCTAGACCGAGTCGACCCAATCAATCCAAACCCACCCACTAAGTCTAGTCGACTCAAGGTCGACTCCATCAACCAAAGTCAATTCAACCCAGTCTGACCCCAAACCGAGTCAAACTAGTTTAAAACCTAGTCAACCTAATCAAAGCCAATCAAAACCTAGTCAAACCCGGTTTAAACCCAAAACCATACCCCATTCGTACCCACAGACCGCCACAACCCTATCAAGAGATCATTGGAAAGCAAGCAAGCATGGGTTCTCAAAGCAAACAAAACGAAATATTCATTTTTAAAGCGAAATGGGAAACGTGAAAAGAAACATAAGCATGATCAAATAAAATAAAAAATAAAAAATAAAAAGAGAAAAAAAGAGAAAAATCTGGTTCGTTCAAATAATTCCCAAACAAACCAAAGCCAACCAGTCCTATACCAAACCCAAACGGCCCTCAAACTACATCTCTTCCCGCCCAAAAACAATTCCCAAAACCAATCTATACCATCACTTCTTCACTAAACAATCCCTCAAACAAACCACCCGGTTCCCCATGTACCACCCTAAACAGTCCCAACTTCGGCCTACTAGAAAAACCAAAATCACCCCTTAACCGTCAAATTACTACCCTAAAAGGCCAATCCATTTCAACCCTTAAACCTCAAACAGTCCCACTCCTTAAAACAGTCTCAGAACTACCATGAATCAGTTTCAAACCAAGCAATCCTAGTGTCCCACCATGTAAATCCGAAATTGGAAAATCTTCTCACCCAACCTAATCAACACCCAACCATCACTATCCATGTCACCCTCGTCTATCCCAAAACAATCCAAATACTTACCAACCCAAGAGTTGGGCCAATCCGAAAGTCCGCCAGTCTCATCATCCGCAATACCCACATCTATATTGTTGTCCATTTTAATCCAACCCCATCTTTCACCACCATAGAGCATGCATGAACATCCACCCCACTCTCACCCTCACAGGATCCACCTTCAACCATCATCCCTTCGAAACTACACAAGCCCACCACCCCCATGCATTCAAGGCCAAGCACATAATACAATAACAATTTAAATAAGGCAAGCAAGATAAAGAGACAACAACCGACAATGAAAGATAATATACACAGTTCTCAAAACATGAAGACAATTCAAAAAGCAAGCATGACTCGTCTCAGACATTCGGAGAATCATCACAATATAAAAAAGTCAAAATAAAGGCAATAAAATGACCAAGGAAAAGTCTCTGTTTGGTAATAATCGAGTTGTTCGCTATCATTTTCACATGGCAAAATAAAGGAGGGAAGAAGAAGATTAAAACAAAAATAAAAACTCACTTCTAACACGTAACTCGCCCAAGAAGCTCTCCAAAGCTTTAATCCACTCTCACAAGCACCCAAAGATCGCGCACGCACTCCAAATAAACCCAACGATCACACCAAATGCTCAAACCAACAAAAAGCAAGAAGAAGATAAAGGGAAGTGAGAAGAATCGCCAAAAGTCGCCAGAGAGAAGAAGGGAACGACGAAAGAAAAGGAAGGAAAATCGAAAATGGAAGGGCGCGAGGCTTAAAACGTTTGAAATTCTTATTGGTCCGTGTTACTAGTACGGATAAGACAAGGAATGCGTCATCCGTGTCACTAGCACGGATAAGGGGAATTTGGTTCGAACCGTTTCTCATACACGGAAGAAGAAAATTCGGTTGAACCCGTTCCCCAAACAAGGACGAAATGGAATCGAGAGCCATCCGTGCCTCAAACACGTATGAAAGTGAATATAGAACTATCCGTGCCTCAAGCACGGATCAGCAAAAAAAAAAATCAAATAAAAATCAAAAAAATCAAAAACCCAAAAAGTCAGAAAAATCAAAATAAAAAAAAATAAAAAAAAACAAAAAAAAAATTTAATAATAAAAATAATAATAATAATCCTTTCGAGTTATATCTAATGTCAATTTGACAAAAACACGATTGAGAAATACCCTAAATCTCAAAAATCACTAATCTTCATCAAATCCAAGGTCTCACACGAGCTCCGCGCCATCGAGATCAAGGAATCAATAAGGTAACTCTGTCAGACCCCGTGCTTGAGTAACCATTTTTCTACAAAAGACATCACTTCAACCGGTTAATTCAAAGTCGTGTTTTGCAAAATTTCGTCTTGCCCGTACAAATAGGGTTTTAGTCTATTCTTTGCAGTTCTTTGCACGCAATTCCTGCAAAGAAGGGCAGCTATAGACACCCCAATTTGAACGAGCCCTCACTCGGAAGGGCCCAAAAACAGTAATTTTCCGAATAAATCTGGCCAATGGCCCTTGATGGCCTGAATCATCGAAACATGACATTTTCGCCAAAATCAAAGCCTCTAACACCTCTCAATGGTTTATTAGGTCCACCAAGAGGATTCGGCATGCTCCCATCCACCTCACTCCATTCGAAATACCAATTTTCCAACAAAATAGGCCAACGGGCCTCTAAGGCCCAAAACGATGAAAATGGCAATCTTGAGTAAATTAAGGCCCCAAGACCACCAATGGTCTAAGGACCCACAAGAAGGGTTGTGACCCATCCCACATGTGTTCAACATCACCGCTCCATACTTACATCCAAAGATCGATAAAATCCTCCAACAGGCCTAAAAGCCCCGATTTGTCAACCGTGGCATTTTTGATCAAATCATAGATTTCAAAAACACAAAAAAAAATTATTATTAAAAAGGAAAAAAGGTGAGACGTGGGAAACCTACCCGTCACCTAGCATCTACCGCTCCACCCCAAATTCGGGAACACACCTAAACCCACCGAAGGCCACAAGCCCGCAACTCGGGCCTAAATTCAGGGGCAACCTTACCCAGTAACCCAAAAGGAAGCGAAGCCCAAAAACAACCTCCCTGCAAAAGCCAACCAAGATACGCCTTACCAAGCCAAAACAACCACAACCCGCCGAAACCCAAGGCCAATACACGGAAAAGCCCACGAACGAGGACCCAAGCCAACGCAGGACCGAACCCAGAACCGCAACCCAGGACCCAGGACCCACATCAACCAAGCAACCCCGCAAGAGCAAAAGATGGCACAGGGCAGCACCACCCGGCACCGCCCGCAGCGAAGCACCCACCCAAGCACCGCGCGCCAAAAGCACCGCAACCCAGACCGACCCGAACCGAAACCGAGCACAGCTCTAACCACCAACATCACAACCCCATGACAACAGACCCAACACACCAGCACGCGCGAACATCAAACAACCACCCACAGCACAACCCAGAGCGACACCCATCACCGTCATTAAACACTCCCACAAAATCACCGCAACCCGGACCGCCCTCATCATCAACCAACGAACCCACACCCTTCGCTAATCAAACAACCACCATCAACCAATCAACCAATCTCATCACTCATCCTCTCATCACAAATGCCACATGGCAGCAGCTCCGATCGCCTCCCAAAATCAATTTCACACCTCACCCATCAACCCAACCTAACACGCTTTCTCGAAACAACCCTCTTACACCCCCACTCCTCCCATCAACCATCACTCATCTCATCCCACCAAACACTCTATCCAAATGAATTGGGTAGGATCCAACCCATTTGGATCTAACCTCACCCATTTTCACTCATTACACATTTACTCTCCATTCCACATTAAAGTTCACACCTTTCACTTCAAATACCCATGCCATTCTCTATTCTCTCAATTCTTCACCCCATTATACCCCCAAACCTCCTCAACTCCTATAAATACCCCCTTCCCTCCTTTCAAAAAGGAATACCAATTTCACCAAGTTCCCAAAGAGAAAAAAAAAAGGGCTCACTCTCTCTACTCCTTCTTACTAATCTCTCATAACAATTCTAAAAAAAAAAAAAAGTTTCACTATCAATTCACCAAGGATTCAAGAGAAGTCGAAGAAGAAGAAGAAGAAAAGAAAAGGAAAGAAGCTTCAAGGTGGGTTCTAGACTCCCCCTCCCTTCTCTCTCTCTAACCTTCTCCTCTTCTCTTTTCTAATATCCCCCTCTTCTATTTTATTTTACTTTTTAATGATTGGACCCCAAGGCTAAAGGCTCATAAGGGTCATTTCCATCAATGAAATGACCCTATGATCAAGCCAAAAGTGAATCCTTATTTATCGTACAAAGCACACACACGTGGCACTTTTATTTTCATCATGTTTTAAAAAATAAAAAATGACCGAATTATTTGAGGTTACCGACACTTGGCGGGGAGAAAGGGGTACCTAACACCTTCCCTTTTCTCCAATCGAAACGCTTACCCAAATCTCTAGTATCGATCAATCCTATCCGTTGCGAGTCACTAATGCCAAAAAATGGCAATTTTTCGAAAAATATGCACGGGTGACCATTCACACCCATTCACAATTTGAATGGTGGCGACTCCAAATCATAGTATATGTGGACATCGTAAGGATGAAAACCACGTGTCCACAGCTTGGTAGATAGATAGATTATTTTCCTACTGCTAAGGGAGAGCAAGAAACAAAAGAGAATTCTGGTTTTTTAACCAGCGCCCCCTTTTGGGTATGCGGGTACTAAGAGTCCTCTCACTACCAACCAGCAGACATCATCTGGCTGGGTCTTGCCGGTATCAACAACGAGAAAAAACAACCAAATGGAAACAGCAACTAACTATGGCTCTTAGCCTATAAACAATGTCCTAAGAGTAGGGAGATTAAAACAAAACATAGGGAGTGCCTAGACAACGACCCCAGTCTTGGGCTGTAGTAAGTAGATGAAGAGGTCATTTTACCCCTTGACCTTGAAGATGGGTAATATATACTCATACAATGTTTGCACCAATCTGACCTAGCTGGGGAGTGATCGTAGTTCGCGATAAAAACAAGATAGCAAGCGAGCGTACCTTTGTTCGCTTCTCCACCAAGCATAGAAGTTCAATGATAATTGTAAGTCAGTGGATACTTAAGGAAACTCCGATTCGATCCACCCCCAGGTCACAAGGAGAGGTTCACCATGATGGGGGGTACTTCTTTTTTTTGTTCCGTTCCTCCAAGAATGAAATGCATAGGGGACCATCCTTTTTTCTTTTTTGCGGCATGCTCCTCAGATTTACGGATTCGCAGGGGGCCTCAGGCCCTACTTAGTTGACTGACAATGACAAAGGCTTGCGAAACTAAGTAGGGCCTTTTGAATTGAATCTTAAGTAGTCTATCAGTGTGCGAAGCGGCTTTGCCCCTTTTCAGTAGGGGAGCGAAAGGTTAGACCGACGAAAGTCAGCGAACAATGGTTCTGAAGGTATGTCATTCACCCTTTATTATCCTAACATTGAGCTAAGTAAATTCGTAACCTATGTGCAGCATAGTATAATGAAGGCTACACATCGACGCTCTTGTAGACACCTCATGTTTGCACGCGCCTGATTAATCAACTCGTCAACCCGATCGCAATGATTCCCAATGATGGATGTGTATTCCATTGCTTTATTTCATTACCAGATGTGTTTCAGAAATCCAGATGAGGTATCTCGAACTGACAAAACCTTAGAAACCACTCTACGTTAGAAAAATACGACTCCAGAAATATAGAAATCATCATCTTGTAGACCCAAAAAGAAGTTTCACAAAAAAATCACTAAAAATTATCAAATTACCAAAATACCCCTAACCTCAAAACAACCCTAGAGCCTACGTTACGATTAGGAAAATCCTTTCGAACACATAAAATAATAAATCGGAACCAAATAAATCATTTCACCGATTTTAATAGAATTCGACAAAATTACGAAAATGCCCCTCATAAAGTTCATGACCATTTCACACAAAAAAATTTCATACATGACACAAACTAATACTTCCATTGAATTCCTTACGAAAATCGATTCTAAAACATCCTACAACATTAAAAATCGATTTAAAACGTAAAAAGTCCTCTCCGGGCAAAACGGTAATTCACAATTTCATAATTAAAAATTTTGAAATTAATAAATAAAATATTAAATAATTAAGTGAAACATTGATGAAATTAATTAAAATTTTGAATTAAAAAAATCGATCAATCAGGCTTTCAAGTAAAATTGTTGAGGGTTCATGAGATATTTTTTTATGGACCCCTCCATTTGGGGGGTCCAAAGAATTAAAGATATAATAGAGTGGGGTGCTCCAAAAATTTAAAGTCAAGGTATTAAAGTCAATCAAGTAAGACTAAGTCAAAAATTAAAGTCAATTAAGCAAGACTAAAGTTAAGACATTAAAAGTCAATCAATTAAGATTAAAGTCAAAATATTAAAAGTCAATAAATAAGACCAAAAGTCAAAATCATAATAGAGTCTAACTAAACACAACTCCACCTAAAACAATTCTAATTAAAACACAACTCTACCTAAAACAAGTTTAACTAAAACAAAAAACTCTAATTAAAACACTAACTCTATCAAAATCAACCTTAAAAAAAATCTATAATAGGGGTGCTCACACCCTATTTTCGTATCAAGTCATAAATCCTAAGCGAAGTAGGTCTAAAAGCCCCCCTAGCCTCCCATAAACCTATTTTGGAGTCCCAACTCCTTACCTAACATCTATTCTTCGATTTTAGCCCAGAAAACACCTAAAAGTCCTTCGAAAACACCCTAAAACCCATAGCAAACTTTAAGAATCCAGACCAAGAAAGAAGAGATACCTTGCCTTGGAGATCGAAAATCAATCCGGAGACAGAACAAAGCAAGAAGTACGGTACAAGGAGTAATTTTTGTCAGATGTGAGGGAACAAAGTCTTTGCTATCGGAAAGGTATAACTTTTTTTTTTTTTATTATCTAGGTTTTTTTAGCAATGTAACTTATTTGGGAAATTAGTAGAAACACCTTCCAACCCCGTAACATGATCCCTGAATTCAATTTTTTTTCTGTTCTAGATTAGTCCTTTATCTGTTTAGAGTCATTGATCGGTTCCTAGACCGTAATAACTAGGTGGTGACTCCCAAACCTCAAGGGTCAAAAGCAGATCCGCGCACCCCGCGGATCGAGGGCGCTTTTTCACACCAGCTTAAACAGCAACATTGAGGGATGAGTGGTGTTCTATGAGTAAAATCCATTTTATTTCTTATTGCCACACCATCTTCCCAAACGGCTTAGACGCAGCTTCATCGTCTTCGGAAGGAGACCGGTCGATTGAAACTATCAAGCTGATTGGTTTCATTCTATCATAGAGCCACTAATACTTTAAATTTGATTTCTGATTAGAGAGAGAGAGAAAGAGAGAGAGGGAGGAAGAATGGATATTAGTGAGGAACCATCGCAGAGATCTCATCGATGAAGCATATAAAGAATACTGATGTAGACAAAGACAGGATCATGGCAAATTCTCATAAAGGTTCAATCGAAGCATGGGTTATTGTTACTGTAAGACGACACATTCATGAGTTTAATCTTGAAATCTTTGCTCTGCAACCTATTAAAGTTCCTAGCATTCTATTTATTTCATCCATAAAACGTTTAAGTTGAAATCAAATCTGAAGAGTTTTTTTTCCAATCTATTTCTACGGTCAGATTTGAAGGTTCTATGATTACAATAGATTTCATGTTGGGTTGCATCGATTTCCATGCAGTCGCTCAGGGTGTTGGTGGCTTGAAAGAAGAATGTAATGATGTAGAGTTGGTTAGAGTTACCTTGGAAACTCTTGTGAATATCTCGACACCAATTGATGTTGCACAAGGACTAAAGAATGAAGTCCAACCAGTTTTAATGAACTCTGATTCACTTTTCCAAGAAGTAGAAAACGTTTCTCTTCTTTTTTAAGTTTGTTGACAGAGGAAGACTTTTATACCATACTTCAACTTTGGACATCCCTTCATAGACAGTCCCCGAATAGGTTATAGGAAGCAATTCTTACCATGCCTCATAGAATAACTCGTCTTATGGATATACTGATGGATCGTGAGGTGAGACCTTGTTAATTTTTACTTATTTGACCTGTGAAACTTGGGAAATTCAAAAATTGGGGTCTCGAGGGTGCATTGGGCAAGACCTATTACTGAACAATCTGCTTCATAAAAGTGCATCCAATCAGATACTATTAAAGGAAACTACGGGTTTCGAGCCTTTCAAATCGATTTTGAATCTCAGAGATAGCACCTACAATTTCACCCAAATGAGTGAATTTTGAAATAAAAATTTCCAACATATATATACTTCATAAATTTTGATTCTAAGTTTGGGACTTTCATGGAATTTCTCAGCCACCCATTTTTTTTTAAAAAACCGGTGAGGAAGATCTAAGTTTTGATTCTAAGTTCGATCTTGGACGAGTCAGCCACGGTGAGGAAGATTCACATGGTTTTGAAATCCGGTTACTTGACTCGCCTCAGCACACATTGAGACCAAGTTTTTTTTTTTTTTTTAAAGATACATTGAGACCAAGTTGAATAAGACGTGTCAAGCCCTTTTATATCGCCTTAAAATGGATTTTAAAGTACATCTTTATATTTCAGTAATATTTCATTTTTTATATTATAAACTGGATTAATAAATGTTATAAAATGTTTTTTTGTAATAAAATACAAATATTTAAATTTTCAAAATTAATTTATTTATATGAAAAAAAATCAAAATCAGTTGATTCGGCCGGATTTTGAAAATATCGGCTGATTCATCTCGACTTCGAGTGAGTTTTGAAACCATGTTTCGCTCTCAAACTGCTAGAAGAAAGAGCGTTGTGGTCTCAATACAGTAAGATTTGACCACCTTTCTTGACCTCCCATGAAAGGGGAAATATGCATGTTTATCTGTCTGCTCCAATTTCTTGGTTGTCATAATTAGTTTTTGATAGATCCCAGTCTCAGATGAGTTCGTGTACTATAGCAATTGATTACAAAGGCTCTTAAGTGAGAACAGACCACACAAAGAAATTGAGTTAAAAATGCTTCTTTGTTTATTCATGCCCATGAGCACTAAATACAAATAAATCTAACAAACTTTCAGCATCTGACGCCGAACTAAAGGTCCTTAACACCATAATGAAATAAATTAAAATAATAAAAATTAACAAAAGTGACAATCATGCAACTACTTTGCATTTATTTCTTCTACCACTACTTAAGACTTGTTCCTGCCTTTAATCCCTCATATTTTCTTGGCCAGAAAAGGATGAAATTTGACTATGAAAATGAACCCACAACCACTTGAAGGGTACGTGTCTTCTACCTGATATTTTGGATTTCTTATGATGACACGTTGCGAACGTCGTGGCCCATTCCAAGTCTTATCATTACTTCCCCCTCCAAGTGGACGCTTGCCGTCAAGGTCCAAGTTGGGAAACTACTTCAGAAGCACTTCGGTGCTTTCCCACATAACATCTTCCATAGCCAGCATACACCACTTGACTAAACTTTCTTCACTAAACTTAGTCCCACGTTTAACCCAACTAGTGTCCAGTATGTCTTCGGGCTCAATCACAAGTGTACCCTCATCTGAAAGTGGCGGAAGTTCTGAACTAGTCACGGAACCATCTCCAAGCTTCTTTTTTAGCAATGATACATGAAAAATTTGGTGCAGGCGCACACTGTCGGGCAGCTGCAGTTTATATGCAACGGCTCTCACTCTCTCCTTGATCGGATATGGTCCATAGTATTTCCTTGCAAGCTTCTGATGAGTATGTCGAAAAGCTGCTTGTTGGTGATAAAACTGTAGTTTGAGGAAAACAAGGTAGCCTTCTTGAAATGTAACATCTCGTCGGCCAAGATCTGCTATTTGCTTCGTTCTATTTCCTTGTGCTGCCACCAAATTTTCCTTGAGCTGTTTCAACAATGCACCTTTAGTTGCTAGACTATGATCAACTTCATCAACAGGGGAAGATCCCATCGATACACTGGAATAACAAGGGGATGTCGCCCATAAAGAGCTTGGAATGGGGTCATGCTTGTAGAAGAGTGATAAGCAGTATTGTACCACAACTTAGCCAAGGTAGAAATGTACCCCATTGGTGTGGTTGTTGGGTGAATGAAACAACGCAGATATTGTTCCACACAGCAGTTGACGACTTCAAACTGGCCATTAGTTTGAGGATGGTAGGCAGAACTCATCTTGAGTTGTGTACCTGACTTTTAAAAAATACCTGCCAGAACACTTGCTGATAACAATGGGGTCCCTATCACTGACAATAGACCGTGGCATTCCATATAGTTTTCACAATGCCCTCAACAAATTTTTTTCGCTACCACCTTTGCTGTAAATGGATGAGATAAGGGCAGAAAATGTGTATTTACTGAGACGATCA
This sequence comes from Akebia trifoliata, assembly GCF_017979445.1. Taxonomy (NCBI): domain Eukaryota; kingdom Viridiplantae; phylum Streptophyta; class Magnoliopsida; order Ranunculales; family Lardizabalaceae; genus Akebia; species Akebia trifoliata. The sequence continues at coordinate 15,372,505 of NC_141375.1, forward strand.
ACGATCAATAAAATGGTGTTTCGACCATGGGACGAGGGCAACCCTTCAGTAAAATCCATAATAATATCGTCCCACACATGGCAAGGGATAGGAAGTGGTTGGAGGAGTCCTGTTGGAGAGAGATTATCAGTTTTGTTTCTTTGGCAAACTTCACACGATTGAACATACTCCTTGACTGTATGGTGCATGGAAGGCCAATAGAATTGTTGTGCTAGCCTCTTGAATGTACGTAAAACACCTGAGTGACCCCCTATTCTTGTATCATGGAATTCTTTAAGCAATTGGTGAATCAATGGTGTGTTGGGTGGCATTATTACCCGAGTCTAGTAAAAGACTAACCCATCCTGCCAAGAGTAAGGCTTTTTCTCGGATTGTTGTGAGCTATTGACATAAGCGGTTCATATATGGATGATCTTTAGTTACCGGCTTAATGTCGTCCCACAGCTCAACATGCGGTACAAGAAAGCATTAAGAATAGGACTCCCGAGACCCGAGACAGCGCATAAGCCGTTGAATTTTCACTGCCTGGACGGTACACAATCTCATAGTCGTAACCCAGCAGCTTTGCCACCCAATTTAGTTTTTCTGGAGTCCCAATACGTTGCTCCATGAAATACTTGAGACTACGTTGATATGTCTGAATGAAAAATTTCCTGCCAAGTAAATTTGGTCTCCAAGTATGCACCGCCTGTAGGATTGCTAACATTTCTTTGGCATAGGTAGACCAAGAACGTTTGGCAACTCCTAGGGCCCGACTCATAAAGGCGATTGGTCGGCCTTGTTGGGTGAGTACAGCACCAATTCCTTCTCCAGAGGCGTCAGTCTCTACTATAAAGGGCTTATTGAAGTTCGGCATGGCCAAAATGGGAGTGGTTGTCATGGTTTCCTTGAGCTTGAGGAAGGTGATATGTGCTACAATGAATAACATGCCAACTACAAGTGCAGATGTGTGCCAACTGGAAGTGCAGATGTGGAGAAGATCTAGTCAAGTAGGATTTAGTCAAGTTTGTTGTTAAGCTGTTAGCAAAAGGTCAAGTTTGTTAAGTTGTTAAGCTGTTAGCAGAATAAGCTCAAGTTGGCTAATTTTCAGCCTAAGTGATAGTAGTCCTATTTTCCAGCTTAGTAGTTGTATTTTTGTTTAGGAGTTAAGGCTATTTAAGTAGTCAAAAGTATGGAATAAAGCATATTAATTTTTCAGAATCCTTATTCTTCCTAACACAATTCTGTTCTCCTTCTTCTCTATCCAAAATTCATCCATATCAGTGGCATCAGAGCCATACGATCATGGACACCCGTGGCAAATCAAATACAGAATTCCGTAATGATGTCACTGAAATTTTGGCACGACATGAATCCAGCTTCGATAAGGTTCTTGTTGCCTTACAAACAGTGTTGACAGAACTACAAGCTCTACGAGCCAACTGAGGCTCTCAACCCGACGTTAACCCTTTCGCTTCAGGTGAAACCTCACACTCACCAACTAGGGGTCGTCCCAACACCAACAATGGTCATCTTAATCATGGACTCAAGTTGTCATTTCCAAAGTGCAATGGCAAAGACCCGAATGGCTGGATCTACAAGGCCGAACAATATTTTGATTTCCAAAATATTGTGCCTCCCCAACAAGTTCAGCTGGCCACCTTCCATCTAGAGGGCATCATCGCCTTACAGTGGCACAGGTGGTTGACAAAATTTCATGGACCACTCACATGGGATGAGTTCACCAAAGCTATACTACTCCATTTTGGCCCAACACATTATGAGGATCCATCAGAAGCTTTGACTCGTCTTAAACACACCTCCACTGTGGCAGCCTATCAATAAGCCTTCGAAAACCTCTCCCACCAAGTTGACAACCTGCCTGAAAGTTTTCTAATTGGTTGTTTTATTGCAGGACTTCGAGATGACATTCGCCTCGATGTCAAAAGTAAACAACCTCAAACCTTGGCAGATACCATAGGTGTGGCTCGGCTGATCGAGGAAAGAAACCAATTACAACGAAAATCCAACCAGCAATTTCGATCTCAATCTACTTTAGTAATACAGAAGGCACCATCCCACCCAACAGCTGGAGTGCTCGGACCTTCCCCAACTCAACATATGAACAAAAGCTCAACTCCTCTACCAACAATAGCTCGTCGACTCACCAATCAAGAGGCACGGGAACGTCGAGAGAAACGTTTATGCTACTATTGTGATGAGAAATTCATTCCTGGCCATCGTTGTGAACGACCACAGATGTTCATGATAGAAGAATTACCTCATTCCACCATTGATGATGCCAACGACACTTCCCCAGAACTAGAAAATCATGAAGATCTACTTGAAATTTCTTTTCATGCAATTGCAGGAGCCGACCATCCACAAACCATATGCATTATGGGCAAGCTGAAAAATAAGAATGTTGTAGTTTTAATAGATGGCGGCAGCACTCACAACTTCATTGATCAGACAATAGTTTCTCAGTTCGGATTGCCAGTGAATCAAGACTAGAAATTTCAAGTTATGGTCGCAAACCGAGAAAAAATATATTGTGTTGGGCAATGTCAGGCACTCAACCTCATCATTCAAGGGCATCCCATCACAGCAGACTTCTACATTCTTCCTGTCGCAGCATGCCAGTTGGTGCTAGGTGTGCAATGGCTGGAAACTCTAGGACCCATCGAGACAGATTACAAACAGTTAAGCATGACGTTCAAAGTCGGAGAAGTTTCTCACAGCTTCAAGGGTTTGAGACGTGCTGGCATGGAAGCATTATCTGACAAGGAATTCAATGCCTTAAAAGGTACTGGATTTTTTTTTCAAATTATTCCTTTTATTAGCAGCACTCAACCACACACATATCCACCTGATATAGCCCACCTCCTAGCTGACTTTTCTCATGTCTTTGAACAACCTACTGGCTTGCCTCCGCCACGGTCACATGACCATCAAATTCTATTGCAACCAAACACGGAACCGGTGAGTGTAAGGCCGTATCGGTACCCTTTTTATCAGAAAACTGAGATAGAGAAGTTGGTAAACGAGCTTATGCAATCTGGTTTGATTAGGTCGAGTAATAGCCCATTCTCTTCACCAGTCCTGTTAGTGAAGAAAATAGACGGAACTTGGTAGTTTTGTGTGGATTACCGAGCCCTGAACAACATTACAGTCAAAGATAAGTATCCAATTTCTGTGATCGATGAATTATTAGATGAACTTCATGGAGCTAAATTCTACTCTAAATTGGATTTAAGGGCGGGATATCACCAAATTCGAGTAAAAGAGGACGATATTCCGAAAATAGCTTTTCGAACACATGAAGGCCATTACGAATTTCTAGTAATGCCATTTGGCCTCACTAACGCCCTTGCCACATTCCAGAGTTTGATGAATGATCTCTTTCGTCCCTATCTCCGAAAATTTATTTTGATTTTCTTTGATGACATTCTTGTGTATTCAAAATCATGGGAAGACCATTTGTCACATTCGCAAACTATTTTACAAATTTTATTAACTAATCATTTGTTTGAAAAAGAATCGAAGTGCTATTTCGGTGTTTTACAGGTTGACTATTTGGGTCACGTAATTTCAGAGCATGGAGTAGCGGTTGACCCAACCAAAATACAAGCTGTTATTCAATGGCCAACACCAAAAACAGCAAAAGGGGTTCGTGGATTCCTTGGCCTAGCCGGCTACTACCGGAAGTTTATCCGCAATTTTGGATGTATAGCAACTCCTTTGCACCAACTCTTGTCCAAGGATGGGTTTAAATGGAGTGAGACTGCAGAGATGGCCTTCCAACAATTGAAAGAGGCGCTCACTTCACCACCTATTTTGCGCCTACCAGATTTTTCTCAGCGCTTTGTGATCGAATGTGATGCAAGCGGCATCGGCATTGGTGCAATCATTTGCCAACAAAATCGACTTGTGGCTTATTTTAGTGAAGGATTGAAGGGTTCAGCCTTGGCTTTATCTACTTATGAGAAGGAGATGTTAGCTATTGTTAGATCCATCAAAAAATGGCGTCCCTATTTGCTTGGAAAACCCTTTACAGTCCGCACTGACCAGAAAAGTCTCAAGTACCTGTTGGAGCAACGGATTACTACACCGGCACAAACCCGATGGCTGCCAAAGATACTTGGATACGATTATGAAATTGAGTATAAAAAAGGGCCTGAAAACCAAGGTGCAGATTCCTTGTCACATGTAGTTGAGTTTCAGTTTTTATCCATTTCTACACCACATGCAGATTGGTGGCCAATTCTTCAACAAGAAGTCCAACATGATTCATATTATAAGGACTTGGTAAAAAATAGTCCCTCACGTTTACATCACCATCTGCTTCAGAGAGATGAGATATGGTTCAAAGAGACAAAGTATTTTTGGGCGCCACCTCAACATTAATTTCAAAGATACTTGAGGACTGCCATTCTTCACCAATTGGTGGGCATTTTGGGTTTCATAAAACCCTATCTCGCATCAAACAAAGTTTCTTTTGGCCTTATATGCGCCAGACAGTGAAGGATTTTTTGAGTCAATGTGATACCTGCCAGAGGTACAAAACCGACTGTATGAGGCACTTCAGCCACTCACAATTCCTTCTCGAATATGGACAGATGTTTCGATGGACTTTATTGAAGGGTTACCATCTTCTAATGGGTATACTGTCATCATGGTCATCGTGGATCGCTTGAGAAAATATGCTCACTTCATGGCCTTGAAACACCCATTTACCGTCGTCACGGTAGCAAAGGCATTTGTTGTCAACGTGGTTCGCCTCCACGACATTCCGACGTCAATTGTTAGTGACCGAGACAACGTGTTCATCAGCTCCTTTTGACGAACACTATTTAAACTACAAGGGACCAAACTATGTATGAGTTCGAGTTACCACCCACAAACCAACGGACAAACTAAAGTTGTCAATCGCTCCTTGGAGTAATATCTGTGATGTTTTGCAGGGAACCAGCCACGAAAATGGTTAGAGTGGATTCCATGGGTTGAGTATAGCTACAATACATCCTTTCACTCCCCTACTAAGATGACGCCCTTCGAGGCTGTCTATGGCATCCCACCTCCAAGTCTACTCGCTTATATACCAGGTACTTCCTGCGTCCAAGCAGTAGATGAATACCTACGTGACCATGATACCATTTTACGTGAGCTGCGTCACAACCTTATGTTAGCTCGAGAACGTATGAAATGCCAAGCAGATCAACATCGGCGTGAGGTCTCCTTTGATGTTGGAGATTATGTGTATTTAAAACTACAGCCATATCGACAGACTTCTGTGTCTTCTCGAGGTTCCATGAAGCTAGCCCCACGATTCTTTGGTCCATACCAGATCTTGGAAAAAATAGGTTCGGTGGCTTATAAACTGGCTTTGCCTCTTGGCTCCCAAATTCATAATGTTTTCCATGTGAGTCAGTTACGGAAGCATTTGGGACTACTAGCACCGGAGTCTTCCTATCTTCCTCAACTTCCACCAGTCACAGAATCTTCAACCATCCTTCCACAGCCAGAAGCTATCCTCAATCGACGTGTGATCCAAAAGGGAAAATACCGTCCCAAATCTGAAATATTGGTCAAATGGGCAGGTGCATCAGTGGAAGATGCAACGTGGGAAAATGAATGGCGCTTTACCAAAACATACCCTGATTTCATCTTTGCGGACAAGGATTCTTAAGTGGGGGGGAAATGATATGTGCTACAATGAATAACATGCCAACTACAAGTACAGATGTGTGCCAACTGGAAGTGCAGATGTGGAGAAGATCTAGTCAAGTAGGATTTAGTCAAGTTTGTTGTTAAGTTGTTAGCAAAAGGTCAAGTTTGTTAAGTTGTTAAGCTGTTAACAGAATAAGCTCAAGTTGTGCTGATTTTCAGCCTAAGTGATAGTAGTCCTATTTTCCATCTTAGTAGTTGTATTTTTGTTTAGGAGTTAAGGCTATTTAAGTAGTCAAAAGTATGGAATAAAGCATGTTAATTTTTCAGAATCCTTATTCTTCCTAACACAATTCTGTTCTCCTTCTTCTCTACCCAAAATTCATCCATATCAGAAGGCATCTTCGGCTTCATCATTCCACTTGAAATGCCCCTTTTTTAGCATGTTAGTGAGAGGACGTGCTATGAGCCCATAGTTCCGCACAAACTTTCGATAGTAACCTGTAAGACTCAAAAACCCATGTAATTCGAAAATATCATTAGGTCATGGCCACTTGATCATTACCTCAATCTTTCTTTGATCCACCTTGACCCCTTGGTTAGTCATGATGTGGCCAAGATATTCCAACTTGTGTTGCCCAAAAATACACTTGCTGGCTTTAATAAAAAAAACTTGTGCTGATGTAATATGTCAAAAGCCTTCATAACATGTTCAAGATGTATGGTCCAATTGGGGCTATAAACTAATATGTCATCAAAGAATACTAATATGAATTTACGAAGATACGAGTGAAAAATGGAATTCATAATAGCCTGAAAAGTAGGAGCATTACAAAGGCCAAAGGGCATAACTAGATATTTGTAGTGACCATTATGTGTACGAAAGGCCATTTTGTGAGTGCCATAAGGATTTAACCTTACTTGATGGTACCCTGCCCTTCGGTCTAATTTGGTAAAGTATGTAGCCCAATAGAGCTCATCAAGCATATCATCAGTAGTGGGAATGGGAAACCTATCTTTAATAGTCACCGCACTAAGTGCTCTATAATCAGTACAAAAATGCAACGTTCCATCTTTCTTTTTACTAGTAGAACAGGTGAAGAGAAAAGACTAGTACTAGGTTTAATAAACCCCAATTTAAGCATGTCTTGAACCTGTTTCTTAATCTCAGCTTTTTGAAAATGGGCATACCTGTAAGGCCTTACATTGACGGGTTCAATACCGTCCTAGAGGGGAATACAATGATCCACTTCATGGGTCGGAGATAGCTGCATGGGTTCTTTAAAAATATACGCATAAGCTTCTAGTACCTTCTACATATCTGATTGCATTTTGGGTCTAGCCACCTCGTCGATAGACTATAAATAAATAGCAAATATTGAAATTCCTTGTCGGAATTCCTTTGAAACCGCCTCTAATAATGCTGATTGGATGGCTTTACTATCTGACCCTTGCAGCTTGCGTCCTGATCTTTCCATTGGAACTCCATAGTCATCTTCTGCCAATTACACATCACTGGCCCAAGTTGTTCAAGCCATTGTACTCCTAGCACAAGATCGAGTCTTGTAAAGGGTAGGAAGGCGAAGGAAATACCCTGAAGGATAACCCGTATATGCTCGAACCGTCCTTAACACTTGAGACTGCTACTATTAGCCATTGGAATGACAAACGGTTCTGCCGGAATGACTGGTAGTTGAGGTATGTCCGCAATCTTAGCACTGAGGAAGTTTTGCGTGGATCCAATATCAATGAGTGCCTCTAATTCGTGATGGCTAATATGAGCCTTAATCCGCATGGTGCAAGGGATGGACAACCGGTGAGCGTGTGTAAAGAAATTTTCGAATCGATCAGATCCACATGTTGGTTCTCTATCGAATTTTCATCCACAACTTCTTCACACAAAATTTCGTTGGTTTCGATGTGGCCCTCCAACACTAGCAGTTGAAGTCCTTGGAACCTATGTCCTATAGTAAACTTGTCATTACAATTAAAACAAAGTCCTTGTGCACGTCTTCTTTGCATCTCATCCCAAGTTAATCTCTTTACAAGTGAAACTTTTGTTCGTGTTGGTAGAATTGAAGGGGTGCAAGTTGGTAGTGGTGGGCGTGAAAACCTCCTTTGCCGCTGTAGTTGTTCGTCCTTCTTACGAGCCAAGCTTATCGCCTTCTTCAAGGTTTTAGGCTTAAACATACGAATTGTTTCTGAAATTTTAGATCGCAAACCACCCATGAATGACCCTACAAGCGCTTTCTATGACCAACCGTGAACCCGATTACTTAGCTTCTCAAACTTTTTCTGGTAATCGTGAAGGGATCCGACCTATCAAACTTTGGATAGGGCTTCATCAAAATCTTCACCCTTGGTAGGTCCAAAATGAGCCTACAATTCCTCCTCAAATAATTCCCATGTAACCAAGCGACCTTCCTCCCGGTAAGCTCGACACAACCATTACCACCATTAGTTGGCTTCTCTTTCAAGGTGGAAAGATGCTAAAGATACCTTTTGGTTGTTTGCGGTGCCTTGAAATTCAAAGAATTGAGCTACTCGATTGAGCCATTTAGTCGAATCATCTCCAAAGTATCTCGAAAATTCTAACTTTGTCATTTTCGAGGAGAAAACCTATCTGCCGCCGTCGTTCTCCTCACGGTACGAACGGGAGGATTCTTCTCTCCAAATGTTGTTGTTGTTGGAGGGTTCTTTAGATGAAAGCAAAACCTCAGACAACTTGTTGATGGTTTCCTCCAAATGGTGCAGCTTATCAGTTACGCCTAACTCTAGTCGTTGCATTCCATCTTGAATTCCATCGAGTCTAGCCTTCAAAGCCTTGATCCTCTCTTTGTTGGACTCCATTGTAATGATGTAACACTCCGTGTTTTTAACTCGTATCTCGAAGAAATCAGATAGTGTTAATTCGAGGAATATTCTGAAAAGATAACTTAGAGTAAAGTACTCGGATTATGCTATGTTCATTTTTGTTGAAAATTGACTTCGCCATTAGTTTCAAAACGATCGAAAGATATACTTTAGCTTGTAAGCAAATTTGAATTCAAGTTCGGGTGAAAAAGTTAACAAATTCTCAAATTTCGTGTTAAGTGGGACCCAAAATAGTAAAGATTCGTTAGAACGAGAATTAAAAAATTTTGATGACACCATTAGGTCCACAACGAAAAATTATTCGAAATGGTATACTCGTTTGTCATTTTTCGAGTCCAGATAGTCAAGCTACGGTTGAAACTAGAAATGATGAGAAAATTACAAGTATGCCCTCACCCTTATTATAAAAGAAAGCTGAATTTATTTTAACTCATTCTCTTTCTTCTTCAAAGCACCCAAACTCAGATTTTCCCAAACCTAGGTTTTCCTCTCTTCTCTTCAAGATCCGTTAAGAACGAAGGACCGTTGAACTTCTACGAAGAAGACAAAGTTGTCGGCTATGACGATAGCTACAACCTCACCCTCTTTGTTAACCCATTCTCATTTGTTTTCCCCATCTTCCGTCAAAACCCAGCCGTGTGGTTCGAGTGAATCTTAACACATTTTCATCGAGAGTTCCATCGAGTGAGAGTTAGGTCCACCCTTCATTGTGGAAGCAAAGGAGAGTGCCGTCGTCAAAGGGGTTGCAAACCTCGCTCACTTTGCATCAAACTCAGTTCAACATCAACTCTTTCACCACCAACCTTGGTCTTTGTGCGAGTTCATCACTTTCGGCGTCCACAAACCAAATAGGGGACTTTCAATTCCTATTGGTAACTTTAGATTTTTGAAATGTGCATTTAGGTTTTGAAACAAAACTTATTGTTTGTATTTAAATCGTAGAATGTTGTTGTTTGATTTCAAATTCATGGTAAAAGTAGATGTTTTGATGATGTTTTATCAAGTTTTAACTACAAACTCGTGGGTGGGTCAAATGGTTCGAAGAATGGAAGAAGAAATCAAAAAGGGGATCGAAAACTCGATGGTTCGAGTGAGGTTCAGGCTGTAGGCAGGAAGGGTCAGTACCACCGGCACCTACCGAAGGCATTCTATCGGTCCCACTGACAGAATGAGGCTTCTACCACCGACAAAATCAAGAACCACAAGGAATTTTGTTCTGTCGGCAGATGCCGTCTGTCCCACCGACACCTGCCGATGAGTATTATGTCGGTTCCACCATTTACTTTCCATTTACTGTAAGTTCTTTAATGAAATTAAGGTTTTACCCCACATTTCGGAATAATGGAAATGGTTTCGAGATCCAAATCTCAAAGGATCAAAATCCAAATTTTGGTTTCAAGAACCAAACATAGTTTTCGACATTTTCGGCACGTTTTCAAAATGTAATAACTTTTGCATTACTTTGAATTAGATTGTAAAAACTATATGGTGTCGAATCTCGTGATCGAGACTTTTATTTCCAAAAACCCGTTTTCAATTCCGAGAACTTTGAAAAATTGAGTTTCCGATACTTAGCCAAATTTTCACCAGCTTTCCTTATTTTTAACAGCTTTGGTCCCGTGCATTGTCGGGACCTTGTTTTTTAATAAACTTTGATGATTTTCAATGGAAAGACCAACAGAATGACTTTGAAAATTTGAAAATGGATAGTTAATTTGAAAACATGAAAAGTGAGAATGTCGAAAGAATGGGAAAGGGGAATAAACGGTAAAATGTCAGAATCACACCCGAGGGGTGATATCTGTATTTTACATTGTATGTTGTGTATAGGTTGGTGAAAAGATATCCAGGTTATTAATGAAAGGGTTGCATATTTATTTACGATTATGTTAGCGCATACACTGAGTACTGTCATTTATTTTTAGGCCGGGTGACCACAGTTGCATGGTAGGAACTAGATATCCATTCTCAATCCTATTCTGTTAATTTCTCTTTGATTTTAAATTTAAAAAAAAATATGATATATATGTAGCTATTTTATGAGCTGTTAAAGGGTTTGTGAATACCTGAAGGGATAGTGCGTCACATTATCCGGAGGGGTGCACTATCTTGGGATGTACGGTAAGAACCACCAAGCTCATACGTGGTATGGGACGCGTATGAGAGTGGAGTCACAACTGGAATCCGGGTCCATTCCTTTCTTATTTTTACCAGTGAACGTGTATTGTAAAAGTGGTCGTATACGAGTGGAGTGTTATTTTAGGAATCACATGCACACCTGATAGGCATAGACGAAGATGATTGGTTAGTGATCACTACCAATCTAGTAGTAGTTGAACGTTCTGACACATCTAAAAAAGACTCATTGCTTACGGTCACGTCAAACGACCAACCTGAACTGGATAAATAGTCATCAATGTGGTAAGTGCAGCGACCGACTACAAAATCAGGAACTAAAAGCTAGATTTATGTTGTAACATCATGTCCCGACTGGGAGCGATCCAGTCATGAATCCCAACGCTCAAATTTTATTACTCCACCACTTGTATTATGTATCTGTGTTATATTTCGAATTATAAACTGAAAAGTATGTCTACTATTTCAGTGTTGTCAACTATATTTTGCATAAATGGAAAATATATAATGAGTATGGATGATTGATGCTATATGTAATTTTTAAACTGTTTAGTTGCTCATCCCTGACTATATGTACCAGTTATTCGTAGTTTCAATTGTAAAACTTGCATGTTTTAAAATAATGCAGTATAATTATTCGATCACGTTAGGTGAGGTTATTAGAGCACTCTTGGGGGTTAAATCTAATAGTTGATCTAAGAGTTCGACTGACTCTTGAATACTGTCTTTCTTAACATAAGTGGGATTGGTAGAAGTAGATGTCTGACTGTGAACTGCATCTACAAACTTCTCTAATGACTGGCCAATTTGCATAGCAATAGTCATCTTCTACCTACGACCATGAAGTGGTAGACTATCGTCACTTCTGCGTCGAGTGGGGTCTGTGGGTAGGGGTACAGCATGGGTAGCATCATCCTCAAACTCATTAGCATCATTAGGAGTAAATTCTATATGTGTCTTAGATTTTGGAGGTTGGGTCGCCATGGCATCATCTACATCATCCGCATCAAGATTCACATCCTGATATGCTGATGTAGATGGCATTGTACCGAATGCAAGCGACCACATCCGACTACTAGTGGCATATGTGCCTCCAAAGATGAAATCTAATTGTTTCGCAAACTTTAGAGGTTCCTTTGGGAATATTGCATCTTTTGGATGATGCTATAAAAATAAAAATCCTAAAATAAATAAAAGGACAAATTAACAAAAAAATGTACCTCCAACCACTCATCACTTGCATCTAATTTTCTGGTCTCAAACATCATAGGAGATGCTAGTATTTGTGCAAACCATATTCCAACGTCCCAAATACATTTTTGTCTATCCTATTTGTTCTTCATTTGCCATCTATCATAATAAATATTAGTTCTTTTATTAAATTTCTTGACCAAGAAATCATAACCGGTCCTGTCAAGTACTTTATGCAGTCCCTCCCCTTCTTAACTAATTCATAACAGATCTCAACCCAAACTTCATGTTGTTTGGGTGTCCAATCTATTTTCACACTCTTTGAATTGTTATCTCCATCTGCCAATGATAATAACAAGAGTAGTGTATAGAATTAAACATGTCATATTCTACTTCAATTCATCATGTAATATAAATTGACTCCACGTATTATGACTACATAATTTAAATTACTATCACATGATTCATTGGTTGAACAATGATCAAAAACGACAATAATTATATATCAAATATAGAACTGTAAACTATTTGATTACTTATACAATTTCAACCTACAATTTTTGCATAGTGTATAATCAAATAGAGAAATCAGGAGGCGATGTCAGGTTATCATATAGATAGCGGGAAGAACGCACAGTTCTCAGTCCCATTGTGAGGGAGCCTTGTGTTCTCAATCTTTGACTGTACAAAGTACAATAATTATTGTGTGTGTGTGTGTGTGTGTATGTGTGTGTGTGTTTGCATGTGTAATTTTTTTTCAAAACATATATATATTTTGACTTTTACACAGTGCATACTTAAAGAAAGAAACTAGGAGGTGATATCAGGTTATCATATAGATAGCCGGAAGAATGCACAGTTCTCAGTCTCACGGTGAGGGAGCCCTGTGTTCTCAATCTTTGACTGTACAAAGTACAGTAATTGATATGTGTGTGTGCGTGTGTGAAAGCGCCCTCGATCCACGGGGTGCGCGGATCCACTTTTAACCCTTGAGGTTTGGGAGTCGCCACCTAGTTATTACGGTCTAGGAACCGAATATAGACTCAAAACGGATAAAAATGACTAATCTACTAAAAAATACTGAGTCCGGAGATCAAGTTACGGGGTTGGAAGGTGTTAAGCACCAACCCTGCCCAGCAAACGTCGATCTCTACTAATTCCCAAATAAACTATATTGCTCAAAAGACCTAAGTAATAAAAAAAATTAAGTAATTTATACCTTTCCGAAGACAACGTTTTCGTTCCCTCAGATCTGACAAGTAACTCTTTGTACAATACTCCTCGTTTCGTTTTGTCTCCGGATCTGATTTCTGATCTCTGAGACGAGGTATCTCTTTCTTAGATCTAAATTCTCCGAATTTATTTATGGATTTCTAGGTGTTTTTCGAGCTAAAATCGAAGTATAGGCATTAGGTAAGGAGTTGAGACTTCAAAATTAAGGTTTATGAGAGGCTAAGGAAGATTTTTTACCTACTTCTCTTAGGATTTATTATTTGATACGAAAACAGGGTGTAGGGACCCCTATTTATAGATATTTTTAAGAGTTTGTTTAGATAGAATTAGTGTTTAATTATAATTCTTTTAGTTAGAGTTATATTTTAAGTAGAATTATTTTAGGTAAAGTTATATTTTAATTAGAATTCTATTAAATAGAGTTATTATTTAATTAAGATTGTTAAATAGAATTATTATTTAATTAGAACTCTATTAGGGTTTTGACTTTTGGTCTTATTTGATTGACTTTAAGATTTTTACTTTAGTCTTACTTGATTGACTTTAATATCTTGACTTTAGTCTTACTTGATTGACTTTAATTTTTTGGAGAACCCCCCTCTATTATATATTTAATTCTTTGGACCCCCAAATGGAGGGGTCCTTGAATAAATATCTTGGCAACTATCAACAATTTTGCCTGAGAGCCTAATTGATTGATTTTTTTGGTTCAAATTTATAAATTAATTTTATTAATATTTCACTTTAATTATTTAATGTTTTATTTATTAATTTTTAATTTTTAATTATAAAAATTATAAAATTACTGTTTTGCCCTCGAAAAGGACTTTTTCTGTTTCAAGTTAGTTTTTGATATTCTAGGATGTTTTAGAATCAATTTTTCATAAGAAATTCAATAGAAATATTGGTTTGTGTCATTTATGAAATTTTTTGTGTGGAATGGTTGTGAACTTTATGAGGGCATTTTCGTAATTTTATCAAATTTTGTGAAAATTGGCTAAATGATTTATTTGGTTACGATTTGTTGTTTTATGTGTTTGAAAGGGTTTTCCTAAATGTAATGTGGGCTCTAGAGATGTTTTGAGGTTACGGGTATTTTGGTAATTTGATCATTTTTTAGTGATTTTTATCGTGAAGCTTCTTTTTATCTGAAAAATGATGATTTCTAAGTTTTTGGGGTTATATTTTCCTAGCGTAGCGTGGTTTCTACAGTTTTGTCAGTTCGAGATATCTCATCCGGATTTCTGAAACATATCTGGTAACAAAATAAAGCATTGGAATAAATATCCATCATTAGGAACCGTTGCGATCGGGTTGACGAGTTGATTAATCAGGCGAGTGCAAAAATGGGGTGTCTACAAATGCCCCTCTTTGACAGAGGATTGAAGCAAACTAGATAGCAAATCTATTTTGGTAGATAGTACGATATTCGAATGCCAAAGCTAGTGACAATTCATTTTGCAACCTGATTTAGCAATTCGTCAGGACGTTCGGATCCTTGAGGGTAAAACTCTCTCCGAACTAAAAGGTTGTCAGGTCCTTGAGCGAGAGCTCTCACTAGTAGTGTCAGATCCTTGAATTTTAGAAAATTCTCCTTGACTGATGTAACAACTGTGCAAGTGTGTGACTTAAAATCTGAGATAAAGTTCAAAGAGTTTAAGTTGGAACTGAGTAAAACTCTGAGCATAAAATGAATATAAACTGAGTATAAACTGAATTTGAGCATAATCTGAGCATAAACTGAGCATAGACTGAGTATAAACTGTGCATAACTGAGCATAAACTGAGCATAGACTGAGCATAAACTGAGCATAATCTGAGTATAATTTGAGCATAAACTGAGCATAATTCTGATAAAACCCTCGGCGGTAACTGAGCAAAATCCAAGAAAGTCCTCGACGGCAACTGAGTATATTTCCGAGAAAGCCCTCGGCGGCATCTGAGCATAATTTCGAGAAAGCCCTCGACGGCAACTATGCAGGTGTGTGACTTAAAATCTGAGATAAAGTTCAAAGAGTTTAAGTTGGAACTGAGTAAAACTCTGAGCATAAAATGAATATAAATTGAGCATAAACTGAGCATAATTTGAGCATAATCTGAGTATAAACTGAGCATAGACTAAGCATAAACTGAGCATAACTGAGCATAAACTGAGCATAACTGAGCATAATCTGAGTATAATTTGAGAATAAACTGAGCATAATTCTGAGAAAACCCTCGGCGGTAACTGAACAAAATCCAAGAAAGTCCTCGGCGGCAACTGAGTATAGTTCCAAGAAAGCCCTCGGCGGCATCTGAGCATAATTCCGAGAAAACCCTCGGTGGCATCTGAGCATAATTCTGAGAAAGCCCTCGACGGCAACTTAGCATAATTCCGAGAAAGCCCTCGGTGGCATCTGAGCATAATTCTAAGAGAGCCCTCGGCGGCAACTGAGCATAGTTTCGAGAAAGCCCTCGGCGGCATCTGAGCATAATTCCGAGAAAGACCTCGACGGTAACTGAGCATAGTTCTGAGAAAGTCCTCGACGGCATCTGAGCATAGTTCAGAGAAAGCCCTCGACGGCATCTGAGCATAATTCCGAGAAAACCCTCGGCGGTATCTAGCTGAGTAAAACTAAAAATGAAGGAATACATCTAGGAAAGAACGATTGAAAATGAAAAAGGGGTTGAATCTAGAAATGAATAGATTTGGGACACAATGAATGCCCTATCTCCTATGTGTTATTAGTTAATCTATAGGCGCAGTCAAATGTGAGATCCGAAGTGCTTTTGTTTGAACCTCAAGGTTTTATCCAAAAGTTTTTATGAATTTAAAACCTGAGTTTTTATTTCTTTTGAACCTTAAGGGTTTTTAGAAAAACTGTTATCAAGAGGGTAACCTTAAGTTTGGTGTTCTCATTATCTTTTAGGATTAACATTGCTCAAAAATAAAATGCCCCTAGTTTGACAATAAACATGGCATTGAAGATAATTGAATACATCATGCAAAAATTAAAAAAAAATACCCCTAGTATAGGGGGAAACTACATATTTAGAGGAAAAAGAAAATGCCCCTTGTATGAAGGTTTGAAATATTTGATTACCACAAGCGCAATAAAGACTCAACTTTTAATTTTGATTAATTTTATTGAAGGTTTTAGTCAGGCTCAAAATTATTTCCTTTTGAGACTTATCATAGAATTCACCCTTTTCTCCCTTGATTCACTTGGGAAAGTTAAAAAAAAGTCAGATCGATCGTAGACAAGATACTTGTGGCTTCTGAGTCTGTGCCTGGTTTAAGCTAAGTATTGAACTAGATTATTCGGACTTCTAATGTTTCAGCTCGGACTGCTCTTAGTTTTTCTTCTGTTTTGCTTTGTTGCTCTAACTTTTGCCTAGATCTCCTTTTCAGGCTTTCAATCTAGCGAGCTTGCTTTTTTCCTTTGCTCTAATTGTTGCCAAAGTTATCCTTTTGGATTTTCAACTTTACGAGCTTGCCTTAATTTTTGTCTAAGGAGCCCTTTTCGGGTTTTCAACCTAGCAGGCTTTTTCCTTTTTTTTTTCTTATGGAATTGCTGTCTGATCATGCTTTGTTATCTTCCTTGACTTTTCGCACGGTACTTAGGTGGACTTTTATAGGTAAGCTTAGGACTGGGTATAAAAAGAAAGGGATTTTGAGGCTTAAAAACCTGAATGCCCCTTGTGTGGCATTTCTTTTATTTTGCCTTGAATTTTCTTCCGCATTTTGAAGATATTTCTTTTTTTTTTCTTTTGAATTTTTTCTTGATTTTTTTTTGTGTGGGGAAATAGATTTTTTTTTATTTTGATGTGGTATGGCCTGAAGTAACTTCTCAGGTTGCCTATGTACCCCAGAATTTTGATATCAGACCAAGACATAGTTCGAATTTTCCCTCCCCTAGGTTAGGTGATCAGATTGAGAAAGAAAAAATGTATTTTTTTTAATTTTTTTGAAAAGGGCTATGAAAGCGCCCTCGATCCGCGGGGTGCGCGGATCCGCTTTTGACCCTTGAGGTTTGGGAGTCGCCACCTAGTTATTGTGGTCTAGGAACCAAACTGACTCTAACATGGATAAAAAGAACTAATCTACCACAAAAAATCTGAATTCGGGGATCATGTTACGGGGTTGGAAGGTGTTAGGCACCAACCCCGCCCGGCCAAAGTCGGTCTCTACTAACTTCCCAAATATATCACATTGCTAAAAACCTAGATAAAAATAAAAAAATTACATACCTTTCGATAGCAAGGATTTTGTTCCCTCAGATCTGACAAAAAGAGCTCCTTGTACTGTACTCCCTTGCTTCGTTCTGTCTCCGGATTTGACTTCGGATCTCCTAGATCAAGGTATCTCCTTGTTTTTGGATCTGAACTCTTCAAGTTTGTTACGGATTTGGGGGTGTTTTTGGAGGGATTTTAGGTGTTTTCTAGACTAAAATTGAAGGGGGGATGTTAGGTAAGGAGTTGGGGCTCCAAAACTAGGGTTTATGGGGGACTAGGGGAGCTTCTAGACCTATTTCTCTTAGGGTTTATGATTTGATACGAAAATAGGGTGTGAGCACCTCTATTTATAGATGTTTTTTTATGGTTGATTTGGATAGAGTTAGTGTTCAATTAGAGATCTTTTAATTAGAGTTGTGTTTTAGTTAAAATTGTTTTAGGTAGAATTGTGTTTTAATTAGAATTGTTTTAGGTAGAATTGTGTTTTAATTAGAATTATTTTAGGTAGAATTGTTTTTAAGTTAGAACTCTATTAGATAGAGTTATTATTTAATTAGAATTCTATTATGACTTTTGGTCTTATTTGATTGACTTTTAATGTTTTGACTTTAGTCTTAATTGATTGACTTTTAATATCTTGACTTCAGTCTTGCTTAATTGACTTTAATTTTGACTTCAGTCTCACTTAATTGACTTTAATACCTTGACTTCAGTCTTGCTTGATTTACTTTTAATTTTTGGAGAACCCCCTTCCATTATTTCTTTAATTCTTTAGACCCCAAATGGAGGGGTCCTTAAAGAAATATCCCACGAACCCTCAACAATTTTACCCAAAAGTCCGATTGATCGATTTTTTAGGTTCAAAATTTTAAATTAATTTCATCAATGTTTCACTTTAATTATTTAATATTTTATTTATTAATTTCGAATTTTTTAATTATGAAAATTGTGAAATTACCGTTTTGCCCCCAGAGAGGAGTTTTCACGTTTCAAGTCGATTTTTAATGTTCTAGGATGTTTTAGAATCGGTTTTTCGTAAGGAATTCAATGAGAATGTTGGTTTGTGTCATTTATGAAATTTTTTATGTGAAATGATTGTGAACTTTATGAGGGGCATTTTCGTAATTTTGTCAAATTCTGTTCAAATTGGTGAAATGATTTATTTGGTTCTGATTTGTTGTTTTATGTGTTCGAGAGAGTTTTCCTACGCGTAATGTAGGCTCTAGGGTTGTTTTGATGTTAGGGGTATTTTGGTAATTTGATTATTTTTAGTGATTTTTATCGTGAAGCTTCTTTTTGTTTGCAAGATGATGATTTCTATATTTCTAGAGTCGTATTTTCCTAGCGTAGCGTGGTTTCTAAAGTTTTGTCAGTTTGAGATACCTCATCCGGATTTCTGAAACATATCTGATAACAAAATAAAGTAATGGAATACACATCCATCATTGGGAATCATTGCGATCGGGTTGACGAGTTGATTAATCAGGCGGATGCAAAAATGGGGTGTCTACAGGCTACAAAGGGTTGAGAAATGAGATATTGAACTGGGTAATAGGAAATTGATTTAGCCAAAGATGGCCTCCTTAAATATAGTACCGCTTGATCTAGTCAAGGTTGGTTGGTTCCAGTAGTTCAATTCCATCATGATCTTGAAGTCTGATGGCTTTTCTAGACAGTATTTCCTTAATGAATAAATATTTCCAATTGGGTTCAGACCTCCTCCTGTAGTTGAGGAGGGGTGTTCCATTTTATTTAAAGTATGATGGTTAAATCCTTGACTTGTAAGTGACAAACTTTAATCTTCTTGTCAAGCGCGTGAGCAACTCTTCTCTGATAAGCTTGTATGTGGTATTGAGCTCTAAGTAATTTTTTTTTTATCAGGTTTACTTCTTCATACCATTGACGAACCCAATCTGCTTCTAACAACTGACTTTCTAACAAGACCCTGAGAGATGGAATTTCCATTTCAACTGGCAAAATTTCTTTCATACCACACACTATAGAGTAAGGAGTGGTTCCAGCGGCAGATCAAATTGAAGTGTGATATGTCCATAGCGCGAATGATAACTTCTCTGACCAATCTTGGTGTGATTGACACACTTTCACGACGATTATTTTGATACTCTTATTAATTGTTTTAACTACTCCATTGGTCTGAAGACGGTAAGAAGATGATTTGTGATGTCGAATCTCAAACTTTGAACACAGAGTGATAACCTCGACTTTGAAGTATGACCCATTATCAGATATCAATTCCACTTCAACCGCTCCATAGGATCTTAAACTTTGAACATAGGGTGATGACTTTGAAGTGTAATCCCTTATTAGATATCAATTCCACTTCAACTACTCCATAGGCCTGAGGAAGGTAGGGGAATGATTTGTGAGGTCGGATCTTAAAATTTGAACATAGGGTGATGACCTTGACTTTGAAGTGTGACCCATTATCAAAAACTAATTCAAAAAGTACCTTGTATTGACTTATGACATTTGCTTTGATGAACTTTGCAACTTGAGATGCAGTGAGGACAACATCGATATGTTTTGTAACATCTTCTTTGATCTCAGTGGTGTTTTCATTTCATCAAGCGAGTATCTATTCCATGTCGGACAACACCCAAGCTTGCACCTATCATATCCTCATAGGCCCACGCGAACAAGTCTTTTGAAATTTCTGAGAAAATTCATTATCCCCTTGTGTTCCTCTAGGGCTAGATGGTTTCTATTTGAATCTCTTTAAGAATTATTTTCTGTTCCGAGGTCAATGACCTTTCCTTTCTTGATTAAAAGTTGAGCCCAACCCTTATCTTCTTGTTCAAGAAAGAAATCTATCGTTGAAGCCAGATTAGTAGTTAATTCGTTAATGCGCTTGAGGTATTCAAATATTTTATTTATTCAAATGGGGCGACAGACGTCGTTCTAGACTTGGCAAACGAACTCTACTCATAGAAAAGAGTAGACTCAATCTAAAGAAGACATGACATTGGAAAATTGGACTCAAACTAACTCAAATAACTCATGAAAACTCAAGACAACTAACCACAATGGGCTTGATTAGGACTGAGGACTAAGACATTGCCTACAACCAACAGAATTGAGGCACGGTGATCTTCAGGGAACAACTAGGCGATGTTGAGAAATTCTAAAGTCATTTCTGACTGTTGACTTGATATTGACGTTTACTCTAACTGACCGGATTTACAACCCTAGCTAGACGATGGACGATTAAGCTTAGATACAATGATAACCTAATAACCCCATCAAATGTGGATTATCAATTCCAATGTTACCCCCTTGATAATATTTTAAATGAACTCTAAGATTTTATTGAATTATGTACACCAATCCATTAAACAATTCATCCATAAAAGGAAAATAATTTTATTGCACTCTTGAAAATTATTGAAAAAGAATGTTTTTATTGAATAATAATTTTCACAAACATATTTCAATAATTTTTCATGCAAAAATAGATCTTTTGTAAATCATTTTTTTCTTTGAAAAATATTTTTCTTTATTTATTTATTTTTTTTTTGAAAAACATTTTCTTTTAGAAAACTTTTTTGGGAAAACATTTTCTTTTGGAAAATCTTATTCTTCTGGAAAATATTTTACTTTTGGAAAGCATTTCTCTTCTGGAAAATATTTTTCTTCTTTTAAAATAGGTTAAAATATCCAAATTACAAAAAAGTTTGAATTTCATTTTGATTCAAATTGCTCGACCCATAATGATCGTTGGATCGAGATGGACTGAGTCAAGTTTAAAATGGATTTTTTTATTGGGTTGGTGTACCCAGTGATACTGTAATTTCAAATCAGGTTAAACAACAAAAAATTTATCCTTGAGGACAAACCCGCACATTCATGATCTCATCATTCATATACATTCATCTCATCATTCACATGCGTTCTGATCTCATCATTCACATACATTCATCATTCACAAGGTCTCATTCAATGAATAATTTGGGAACACTCACGATAAGTTCGAGTCATGACCTATAGGGAAGATTTCTAGACTTTAAGCTTACTACGTGCAATGCATTTTTATCTGGCCACCATTGCCCAAGTATACCTATATACCTCTCAAGCGTACTCAATCAGACGGTACATGGTGACTTGGTTTGATATACCGTATAGGTGATAATCTAAAACTTCAACTCACTTCTCTGAAGTCAAAAACAGCCAGTTTGATCCCCAGTTGAGAGGTGGCGCACAATGCTGAGCAAGGGCCCACGTAGTCTATCCCCCTCGTACAGTAATATACATCGGGGCAGGATCTCGCTTAGGCATCGGTTTTGACCAAGAAGTACAATCGATATACTTGGATTATGTTTTATATACCTACGGGTACGAGTTAAGAGTTGTAGCATTCATAAATGATTTGGCATCCCACGAGGGGATTGACCATGTACTAGTACTACGTTGGCAATCGGGACATGTGACTGTGTGGCTCATAATAGGTCAAAGGTTTAGGTCACTCCAGCCTGGTTACATCGATATACCTTTCAGAGTCACCTGATCAGACGGTACTGATACCCCAGTTTGATATGCCCTAAGGTACGTGACTGGAGTTGTGATTTTCATGAATGACGTCGCATCTCCGAAGAGATCGGACCACGCACTAGTGCCACGTTGGCTATATGGGACGTGCAACCGTGCAAAGCAGTAAACGTGCTAGTGGTGTGTGCAAAACAGGGTGGGGTGTGCCCGGGGCCTTTTCCAAACACTGGGCCCATGGGCCTGATCATACCATCATAACATTGATACCACATAAACATGAATCAAAATAAACATTATTCCAATCACATTATTAAAGATACGCACATGAAACTTATCAAAATCATGACAACGTTAGATAGGCAATTGAGACAACGAATAATAATTGGATTCAATCGTTGGAACAAGCTCATTATTTTTAATCCAAACCAAGGGGATTCTTTTTATGGCAATCAAGGGTGATTTTAGGTGATCCGAAATAAATCAAGGCTTCAATGAACATTAAATTGAAGATAGCATGACGGTTGTTGTGATTTGGAGTGATGAATCCCTTTTTTATTTTTTTATTTATTTTTTTAACTTAAAAAAAACTAATTGATTTTAAAAAAAAGAAATTCTTTTTTTTTTCCTTTTTTTGGTTGTCAACACACAATTTTTTATTACTGCCAAAACATCCAACATGGCGTCAGCATACACAACGCTCATTTTTTTTCGTATATGTTGCTGCCTAGCAACACACAACAACAACAACAACAACATGCAACAGCAACACCCAACAACAACAACAACACACAACAGGAACACCCAACAGCACCAGCACAATTTTTTTTGTTATTGCTGCCAACAACACACAACAGCACATTTTTTTTTTAGAAGAAAGGAAAAAAAAAATAATATGCTGTCAAAGGTCAAATCGATACATACCCAATGAACAACCAATAAAATTTTCTTCTCATATGTATACCATCAAGGAACAAATCGGCACATACCCAAAACTTTTTTTTTTTAAAAGGACAGATCTAGATAAAAATAAATAAAAAATAGAAAAAATAAATAAATAAATAAAAATCTGATCCGATAATCATTATTCTACCATCAACAAAAACCACCTCTTTGCAATCTTGCATTATTTTGGGTCATCTTAAACGACCCTCAATTAAACCATAGAAATAATACTTGATTGAACCAAAATAATATGCAAAAAAAAAAAAATGCCGAGAGAATATAATACAAACCTAAAAAAATAAACGAGTCAAATAAACTAAAAAATAAAAAAATAAAAATTTTAGGTCTAAATGGCAATGTTCCCATACTTGGGGCTTTTCAAGTTTGATCCTCAAAAGTCCCCAGTGGAGTCGCCACTGAAAGCGCCCTTGATCCGCGGGGTACGCGGATCCGCTTTTGACCCTTGAGGTTTGGGAGTCGCCACCAAGTTATTACAGTCTAGGAACCCAATATAGACTCAAAACGGATAAAAATGACTAATCTACTAAAAAATACTGAGTCCGGGGATCAAGTTACGGGATTGGAAGGTATTAGGCACCAACCCTGCCCGGCAAACGCCGATCTTTACTAATTGCCAAATAAACTACATTGCTCAAAAGACCTAAGTAATAAAAAAAATTAAGTAATTTATACCTTTCTGAAGACAACGTTTTCGTTCCCTCAGATATGACAAAGTAACTCCTTGTACAGTACTCCTCGCTTCGTTCTGTCTCCGGATCTGATTTCTGATCTCCGAGGCAAGGTATCTCTTTCTTAGATCTGAGTTCTCCGGATTTGTATATAGATTTCTGGGTGTTTTTGAATGGCTTTTAGGTGTTTTTCGAGCTAAAATCGAAGTATGGGTGTTAGGTAAGAGTGCAACTTGGTTCAGGTTGGTTCAAGTTAGAGCAAAATCAGAACCAAATCGATCAAGATCGGTTCCATCATATGAGAACCAAAACCGAACCGATTTGTTTTATAACCGAACCAACCCAAACCGACCTTACTTCGGTTTGGTTCGGTTCGGTTCCATGGTTTGGTCGTAAATGCAGTCGCAGCCGTAGCCGCAGAGAGAGAGAGAGAGAGAGAGAGAGGGGGGAACCTGTTGCAAGTCGCAGCCGTAGAGAGAGAGAGGATCAGCCACTGGCAGCCGGTTCCATCCGTAGAGAGAGTAGGGTTTGCCACTGGCAAAAATGATAGAGATGAGGGGTTTTAGGCTTTTAGCCGGTGGCATTCGCTGGCGGTTGTCGCAAAGACGAGAGAGAAAGACGAGAGCCAGAGAGAGGAGAGGGGGGGTTTTAAGCTTTTAGCCTGTGGCATCCGCTAGCGGTTGTCGTAGAGACGAGGGAGAGAGAGAGACGAGACAGAAAGACGAGAGCGAGAGAGAGAGACAAGAGAGAAAGATGAGAGCTTTTAACCGGTGGATCAGCTGGCGGTTGTCGTAGAGATAAGAGAGACCGGCAGAGAGAGAAACGAGAGTCATAGGAGACGAGAGAGACAACAGAGAGAGAGAGACGAGGGTTCAATTTTTTATTTATATAAAAAAATCAAATATATATTAAATTAATATTTTATTTTAAATAAATATTGGTTCGATTTTCGGTTTGGTTCAATTTTTTATATTGTCTGAATCGAGAACCGAACCGAATTCATCGGTTTTTTATTTTTAAAATCCGAAATCGAACCGATATAAATTTAAACCGAACCAAACCGATCCAAATTCCACGGTTTGGTTCGGTTCTCGGTTTGAACCAAATTAAGTTGCACCCCTAGTGTTAGGTAAGGAGTTGGGACTTCAAAATTAGGGTTTATGGGAGGCTAGGAAAGCTTTTTGACCTACTTCTCTTAGGGTTTATTATTTGATACGAAAATAGGGTGTAAGGACCCCTATTTTTAGATTTTTTTAAGTGTTGTTTAGATAGAATTAATGTTTAATTATAATTCTTTTAGTTAGAGTTATATTTTAATTAGAATTGTTTTAGGTGGAGTTATATTTTAATTAGAATTGTTTTAGGTAGAGTTATATTTTGGTTAGAATTCTATTAAATAGAGTTATTATTTAATTAGGATTGTTAAATAGAATTATTATTTAATTAGAACTCTATTAAGGTTTTGACTTTTGGTCTTATTTGATTGACTTTAAGATTTTGACTTTAGTCTTACTTGATTGACTTTAATATCTTGACTTTAGACTTACTTGATTGAATTTAATTTTTTGGAGAACCCCTCTCTATTATATATTTAATTCTTTAGACCTCCACATGGAGGGGTCCTTGAATTTATCTTGGCAACCATCAATAATTTTGCCTGGGAGCCTAATTGATCGATTTTTTTTGTTTAAAATTTTAAATTAATTTTATTAATGTTTCACTTTAATTATTTAATGTTTTATTTATTAATTTCAAAATTTTAATTATAATTTGTAAAATTACTGTTTTACCCTCGAAAAGGATTTTTTCTGTTTCAAGTCGGTTTTTAATGTTCTAGGATGTTTTAGAATCGAGTTTTTGTAAGGAATTCAATGAAAATATTGGTTTGTGTCATTTATGAAATTTTTTGTGTGGAATGGTTGTGAACTTTATGAGGGGCATTTCGTAATTTTGTCAAATTTTGTGAAAATTGGCGAAATGATTTATTTTTTTGTTTCGATTGTTGTTTTTTATGTTTGAAAAGGTTTTCTTAAGTGTAATGGGCTCTAGGGATGTTTTGAGGTTAGGGGTATTTTGGTAATTTGGTCATTTTTTAGTGATTTTTATCGTGAAGCTTCTTTTTGTCTGAAAAATGATGATTTCTAAGCTTTTAGGATTATATTTTCCTAGCGGAACGTGGTTTCTACAATTTTGTCAGTTCGAGATACCTCATCCGGATTTCTGAAACATATCTGGTAACAAAATAAAGCATTGTAATAAACATTCATCATTGAGAACTGTTGCGATCGGGTTGACGAGTTGATTAATCAGGCGAGCGCAAAAATGGGGTGTATACAGTGTGTAAGTTAAAGATATATATATATTTATTTATTTTGACTTTTGTATAGTGTATAATCAAAGAGAGAAACTAGGAGGCGATGTCAAGTTATCATATAGATAGCCGAAAGAACGCACAGTTCTCAGTCTCACGATAAGGGAGCCCTGTGTTCTCAATCTTTGACTGTACAAAATACAGTAATTATGTGTGTGTGCATATGTAAGTTAAAGAAAAACATATATATATTTTGACAATTTCATTTCAATTACTATTGAACTAGGACCAGCTCTGATGTTTTTAACTAGCAATCAACAGATGAGACTGAAAAGTCACAAGTTATTTACATGTAACTAATTAAAATTTAAAATTTATCGAAGCCAATTCACAGAGAGACAAAGAGATAAAAGTTACTTTCATGCATTTAAACAAAGTAATTGCTTACTCAACTGAGTTTGTAAGGAGCAAAAGTGTTGGTTGCCAAGTCTTGGATTCAAAACCCATTAACGAATTTGTATTTTACTAAAATTATTCAAGTATCGAAAATAGAACTGATAATAATTCATCATCACATGGTTGAAATAATAAGAAAATCTATCAAGATGCGTGCCTTGACAAAATATATACCTTTGGATAGAGTTGACTGATGAATACATATTGATGTTACAAACCTATATATTTGAGGGGAGTATGGATTTAGTTCACCAACCCCATAGTCTTAAAACTTGTGGGTATAGGACACAAGCACTTAAAAGTACCAAAGACCAATCAATTGGCACATGTTAAGAGACAATTAATTACCTTTCAACCCCCCTTGAATGGAACCTACGCTTAGATATCAAACTAATATTCATGGAGACTCTAATGATTACAACTAAAGGATTTTTAGTTATTTAGAAAAATCAGCAACCCCATTAAAGCAATGGGCATTGCTGCCCACCAAGGAAAATAAAACAAACTTTACAATTTAAAATAAAAAATCTTAAAGGAAAGTAATGTAGATAGACATACACCTCTACGTTTAAGTGAATATTTGAGATGCACGCTTGGTTTTCAAACACCATAAAAAGTAAATGAATCCTAAAAGAATCTATACTGTCAGATCAAATCAAGGAGAATCAATTTCAATCAATCAACCAAGCATATATACCATTCATTAAAGTTCATCATTTGGATATAAAAATAAATAATTAATTGTGGAAAATAAATTCGATGACAAAACAAATCTAATTATTTGATTTCCCTTAGAGAAATGTAAACTAAATAAAGATAATAAAAATAAAAAAGTTTATCTCTTATCTTAAAGGTAAAAATAACATTATAGCTTTGAGTGAGAAATGAATTTCAAAGAAAATGAGTTCTTATACTTCTGAAAATAATTTCCTAAAAGGTCAAAGACTGACAAGTCTTCTTTGACAAGTTTTCAAAGAAAAATAAATAATTTATTTTGTTTTGGAGAGATATTGAAGATGAAGTATTCAGATAATTGTCTATTAGTTCCTTATAGAAAGACTCTAGTCAAGAGGTCTATCATCAATTCATATCACTAAGAGATCTCTTATTTATTCAAAAAAATTTAGAGGGGTATGTTTAAATCATATTTCCTTAACAGGTAAATCTATTAGAATAAAGGAGTGGCCACTTATGAATTGAGCATGATTTTCAGAGAAAATATTTCCTCAAGTTTATAGTCTATTATCCTTGAAAAATAGAAATAGAAAAGTCTATTACCGAGTACCAAGTTGCCAATGGTACGTATTACAAATAAAAACATTCGAAGTTCATTTTATAAACAGAAACATTACAAGTTAATTTACAAATCGAAAAATTCCAAGTTCTTTTTACAAATATATGAAATCATGTCTGTGTGAGAACATGATACACAAATTCAAACAAAAATTAAACAAAAGAAGCAACAATTAATAAGTAACAGACATGATTATTTAAATTCAAATATATGCATATTCTATTTTTGAACAAAATAAGCAGCAATTTCTATTAATCCAACCTTCAATAAAAATAAGCAACAGACATGATTATTGGTGAATATTTCTGACCTGATCAATGGTGAATATTTTTTTTTATTTATTTTTTTGATATAAAATCTAACAAGAAATTGAAAATTAGAAAAACCCTAACAAAAAAATTTATGTTAATCCAACCTTCAAGTTGCAATTTTGTCAAAGATCAGTCACGATAATTGAAATCAATGAGAGAGAGAGAGAAAGAGAGAGAGAGAGAGCTAACAGATCATGTTAGAAGCTATTGTGGGAAGGAATCAAAAGGCTTCGATTGGAAAGGGGGCAAACGGAGAGATTCAGTTGTTGTCAATGGCATCGATCGATGTCGTTGTATTCATCAGAGTTAGGTTCAACGATAAATGGATTTCGAATGCCTTGATGTTTACTGTCGTCGTCGATGGGTTTCGGTTCAAGCAAGACAATGCCGTCGTCGTCGTCAAGGTGGGTCACCGCTACTGTCGAAATAGATGAGAGAGAGAGAGAGAGAGATTGAATAGGAAGAACGACAGTAGGTTTTATCGTAGACTCTCGCTGGAAATTAGATAAATGACAAAGGGTATTTTCGTCTCAGCACTTCGGTGATTTTTTAATGCGCGGTCGAATTGATGTATTTGCGTTTACAAATTCGAAACGTGAATTTTAGAATGGGTATCAAACACGCGAAGGCAGAGGAAAAGCCGGATTTTTGATGCAAACGCATCAAAATCCACGTTTAGAAGCGCAATCAATAGGGCCCTTAGCAGCTTTGCCTTAGAGTTTGCTTTAGTAGTGCAATGACTACAATACTTTATTTCTTTACTTCTAACTTTCTGTTTCACTTCCAATAAAACAAAATAATTTCTGTTAAACTTCCTGTCATTTGGATAACTTGCTTAATTATCACACCGCTTCCAAGTATATCAAAGTTATCAGCTGCTTAATAAAAAAAACCTCATCCAGAAATGGATTTGTGCATTTAAAGATCATGAAGTTGCTTTTGGAGATTTTGTATAAACCTGCTTACCAATCAACTGGCCCACTCATACTGGATGTTGTGGACAAGTTAAATTCATCCTTCATCAGCTTTATCATGTGAAGCATCTTTAAATACTTACTTCCTCTGACTTGTGAATTGGGATTAATCTGCCTATTTCCACCTCATAAACAAACAAGAATTCAACCATAGAACACAGACTATAATAATTATGAAATAATAAGGGGACATGGAGTAGACCAAGAAGTTTGAATATCACTACCAAAATTGGAGTACCGAGGAGGACTATATATTTAATTTTGTAAAATGGAATCAATCTATAACCTAGAATAACTTGGTTGTAGCAAGTATTTGTACGTTGTTCTCATCTTTAGCGAGTCCACAATATTACTGGGTTTTCTGGCCTTTTATTTTAATAAAATCCAAACTTACTGACAAAAAATCTTGAAGTTCCCTCTTCTTTTTATTAAATATATTACTAAAAAACATTTGCAAAATATTAAATTACCTATTGGATTTTATATGTATAGCTAGTTTAATCTTAAGATAAAAAACTAGAACAGAAAAATGAATAATTAAAATTAGTAACACAAAAATGAACAAGTGTTTTAAGGCTATGGTTGGAATATTTATTAAGACATGCTTCCTGATATATATATATATAACATATACAAGGTTATGTTATTTTGACATACCTATACGGGCTGATTTTTTAGGAGAATGATTTGAGGATGAATAATGCTGAAGTGACCACAGATTGGAACCTTACATCGCACTTCTTGACGTGAAAGTGTATGGGAACCATAGATGCTTTTCATCAAGATACGAGTGAAAAAGCATCTACAGTTCCTAACCACTTTCATGTCAAGAAGTGCGATATGAGGTTCAAGCTTGATGTCACTCCAACACGACTCTTTGAGAATATCATCCTAAAAAAAATCAGATCTAATCTCATCAAATTTGGACTTTAAGCCAGCGGTGAAAATAGATGGTCTAAATTCCCACCCTCTGGGCTATACATGTTATAACGGGATGATATTTTGGATTTAACCCTTGACTCGTTCTAATGTGGCTTATGCATATAAAAATCAGTCCTTTCTGACATTTTCAACTGCCTTTTAAGTATGGTATAGTTGGATGATACAAATATTTCAAGTTCAACCCAACTTTTTAAGAGGTTAGGAATGTCGGAATGGATTGATTTTTTGTGACGACGGTTTTTCATGTTATGGACAATTCATTGAGCGACTCTATATGGGCACCACCACTTGCATAAGAATAGGGCAAGGTTTCTACTTCACACACATATTAGTCTTCTTTACTCCCTATTTGTTGTCCCACATTTCAAAAGCTGAAATGTGTACGGTGGAGGAATAACTCCAATGGGAGAAAATAAAGGAAAATCAATTGAGTTGTTGGGCATGTTCAACAAAGACCACTTACAACTCTCATAAAAAGAAGTGCTTTGGTGCATATTGAAAGCTCTAAAATGCATGAGGAAGTTAAAAAATGAGATGTGTTTTATTCTTAGGTGGGAGCTTTGTTTGTAGGGATGACTTGTAACTGTGATGTTTGTTCATTTTGTTTTCTTTCTCTTTCTCTTTCTCTTTCTCTTTTTCTCTTTTCTATTGTATCTTATGTAGGTCTCCTCAACAACCTTGGTTTCTTTCTCTCTTGTTCTTAATGCATATTGCATATACCAGAAAAAATAGTGATATGGATTGATATTTTTGGAAAGCATTCAAAAGTCACATACCTTAGCAGAACGTGTAGCTTTAGATTAATTTGAATGGCGAAAAAAAGATTCATATTACTGACCCAATATTTGGGATATTCCGTAGATGGTGATGCTTTTGAAGTACACTTCCAATCATTTAGTTTAATAACATGGGAATCTTTAGAAGGAAAACTGAGGTTAGTTCCAAAATGTATGGAGTGGTTTTTTATGTGCACATTAGGCTTCAATCCTAGCTAATCAGCTAAATAGAAAAGGCCGTGGAAAAAAAATGAAGATTTCTTGGTGAACTTATACAGTTTCTTAATGATAACATGCATATTTGTGAACATCACATACTTTGTTATTTGTTGGTGATAACCATGTAGGGCAAAAGCGATGCAAAAGCTATGATATAAATTTGATGTAGGACAACTACTTTAAAGGTTTTCAAAACTGTTGTTTTATAGAAATTTAATGACGAGTGGTACTAGGCAACCTAGTGATGATGAAATTCTAGGTAGGATATTTAGGATTTTTGAAGGCTATGGCTCATGCTAGGTTGTTATATATAATATATAGCTCTAGACATAATAGACTGAAGAAATCTTATTCGTGTTGTTGACCCCAAATAGTTGGAATATGGCATAGATGAAGATGATAAGATTTCAATTATGATATTCAATCCCAACTGACCTCTTACACAAGCTAGGTAGACAAGTCAACTATGAGATGATAATGAAGGGCTGTAGGATGGGTAAGGTTGAGGATAGGAAAAACTCTGGAGTAAAAAAACTAAGTCATGCAATTTGGGTTAACCTAACACAACCTGGCTTTCCAATATATGGCATGTGAGAGGGTGTTCTTGAAGATACATCTTTCATAGAATATATTGCTCTTTATCTATAATTAAATACGACTATGGATTCATGTTGCCAACACCAAATATTTGGGATAAAACTTATAGCATAACACAAATTTACATTTTTCTGCAGAAGTCACATTTAAAATGCATTTTGTACCTCCAGCGAAAAATGAGCAAAATTGCAATTGTAATATGGCTTGCGAAAAACATTATTTCTTTATCTATAGTTTTTATGTATTATTTTGAATGTATTTGTGATTGGAATCCTTTCCCCCCAATTTTGAACAATATATGGTTGTTTGGTGGGCATATGATTATTCTTTGTAGTCTTGTTGTGGTTGTCTATGATTTGGTTTATGAATGTTATTTAATGTAAGATTTGATATATAATATGGGATTTTTTTTATTCATGAATGTAGTTTAATGTGGGATTGGATAATAATATCTTATTGTTATGGTTGTTATCTTTTCATAGTTTGTTTATTCTGTCTGAAAATAAGTGTTTAATGGTTAGACTTGTTTTTTAGCATCATAGTATGTTTTTTTTATTCAAAATATGTTGGAAACTTAGAATATTAACTTTTTCCATAATTTTGTATATCTTCCTTTTTTTCTCATTTTCCTCCCCTTAGTTTTCCCCCCTATTTTAAACTTATACTCTAATTTGGTGACCATGACGCGCATAGGATAATTATGTGGATGGCTATAGTCTCTGGTCAGATGGTCTAATAAATGGATTAGTGGAATTTATAACTGTAGAGTAAAAGAAAAGTGGTAGATGCAGTGAATGAAAGGGAAAGAATTCAAGTGGGTGAAGGTCGTACCCTTCAATGAACACCAAGATAAATTGATGGAGTCACACCATTGAGTTTGGGTTGAACATCACTTCTTGAGAACAGGACATCACGTCCTAGCAAAGTGACAGTGCCACCATAACCAAACAGGCGGGGAATTCATTTGAATTATGTGTATAATGACAATTGTATCCATTTTTTTTAAAATACCAATGGTTACTGTCATTCTCTTTTACAGACTGTTAATTGTTCATGTTGAAATTGTGTGATCTTGTTTTCCTTAGAACGCTAAAATTTGCTTATGCTTTCCCTTGGTGTCTAAATTAAGACGTCACGACTCTTTTTGACACAAAATGTAGCTTTAAATGAAGTGATGAAATTGGATTGCATTTGATGGTTGTTTTTGCAGTCTTGTGTGACACATTCACATCCCGTGGGATGTGATCAAAGGCATAATAACATTTCCTGCTAAGCTGGAGTTGACCACTAATGTCCAAGTTGGACCCATGACTTGCTCACATAAGATTTCAGCTTTCGCTCAGCTTCTCATCATGATAGTACAAGCAATCGTTGTGCAATGGTTCTTGTTTGAGAAGAAGGATCAAAGATACAAATGGAGGCGAGTTAGTCTTCTTTCCTTTCTAATTTCTTGTTTTTATTTCATGGGCTTGGACCGATTGCCCAGTTGGTTGACATATTACAATGCCACTCGAGGTCATGGATTCAAAGCCCAGCATACTTACCAAAACATAAAGGGGTGATTAAACATTAATTCCCGCTCAGGTTTAGTTGAGTATCTGAGTTATAGGGTCCGTTCAGCACCAAACATTTTGGCCAACTATTTTTGTCCTACATGGGTTAGAAGTTTTGGAATGGGCTGATTTTTGGTGAGGATGATCTCCTAACATTAATTCTCCTAACCATTTAGTCCCGCTCAGTTAGTTGAGTATCTAAGTTATAGGGTCCGTTCAGCACAACATTTGTGGCCAACTATTTTTGTCCTACTGGGTTAGAAGTTTTGGAATGGGCTGATTTTTGGTGAGGATGATCTCTACGGTGAGGAGATCATCCTCACCAAAAATCAGCCCATTCCAAAACTTCTAGCCGCATGTTTACAAGTTGAAAAATCGTGGACCGTCCATTTTTTGTAAACCATTTTTGATGGGTTAGAAGTTTTGGAATGGGCTGATTTTTGGAATGATGATTCTCCTCACCGTAGAGATCATCCTCACCAAACTCAGCCCATTCCAAACTTCTAACCCATGTTTTTGAAAAATGTTTTTTGCCAAAATGTTGGGTGCTGAACATTTCCCATGGCCACAGTCTTCACTGGGAGACCTACAAAAATGACGCTAAAGTCCTTGTCTTCTACCTCTAGGGTAAATTTTTTTCATCATCTTCAATCTCAAGATTATATTTCCTTCAACCTTAAAACCAAAATAGAAAGATATGATTTTTGTGTGAGTTGAAGACATGAATTTTTCAGAAGAAAAAATAAGGGTTTTTAGACAAGAGGTAGAAAACAAATAGGTTAATAAAAGTTTTTCTAGGGATGTTTTAGAGTTTTAAGACAATGGGTTTTGGGGGAGAAAAATCAAGGGATTTTTTTAATTAAAGAAATGAAAACAAAGGCCTTTTTTTTTTTGCTTATCGAGCGAGACTAATCCCACGGGCACACGCAATACCCCCTCAAAAATTCCTCGTGCAACTGGTTGAGTCGAGGGTCAACCATACCTTGGAGGGTTGATGAGACTATCGTTGTTCTTCTCACCGGAGTTAATAATAATCTTAGTTGTACCTTACTTGTGGGGCAAGTAGGGGATCGAACCCAAGAGAAAGGAGGAATAGAGCTAAGCTAAGAAGATAAAATTCAAATTAACTAAAAGGAATTAAAACTGTTTTTCTTTGTATTTTTGAACTTATAAGAAGATGTAAAATTGCTAGAAAATAAACTAAAGTAAATGAAATTAAAAGCAAGTAAACTTATGAATTAAAACCCATTGGAGGTGGATCTACCTAAAACATGTTAATGAGCAATTTCTAGTCTCTAGCCTTTTTATAACTCAATCATAAGGGCTTGGTGTTAGCTCCTTAGATCGGAAAGTTTTGCAATTAAAATGAAATAAAGAAACAAAAACAAAGTAGAATTTCTTGAGAACTTCTTACTAAAATTATCTAATTTAAGCATACTTTATCTTGATCTAATCTAAGCAGAAAGTATCTATATTAAGAATAAAATGTGCAAGAAACTTAAAGAGAATTCATAAGCATTTTAAATAAAAGAAAGGCATAAAATTAGAAATAACACAAGAACTTGCTCTAGGCTTTTCCACTCTCCAATGGAGGGGAACTTAGCCTAATGTCATTGCAAGAGAGGGAAGACAAGAGATGAAAGAACTTTTTCTTCATTTCATGGAGAAAATTACAATTTCTTCTTCTTTCTACTTCTTACAACTAGTTAACCAAAAGAAAATAACTAGAAAATGAAAATACAAAAAAAGAGAGAATGCGGCAAGAGCTTAGATTAAAGGAGTCGTGGATAAGAGAACCAAGATGGGACACTTTCTCTAGAAATGAAGGCTCTATTTATAGAGAAAATGTGTGTAGAAGAGTCTAAAAGTAGCCTCCACTTTTCTTTGCACAAAAAGACAAAGAGGAGAATATGAGTTAAGGATAGGGCATTCCAAAGTGTTAGGACATTCCAAAGTGGGCCCAAATGCTTTTGCCTTGAGATTTTGATTCCAAATTGTTGATTTTCTGCACAAGAAACACACGTAATTAGATTTATCTAGTAAATGAATTTAGTTTATATAAATTAAGCCTAATTAACATGCAACGTGGTGGTTTGAGGCTTATCATGATTATTATCCTAATATAGAGAAATAGGTACAAAAATCAAGATAAATATCCGGAAAAATGTGCTTATAATTGAGTATTTGGAGACACTCATCAAGGGTGACCTTAAGGAATTCATTGCTTTATGGGGTTTCGAACTCTTGACCAACCCTTCCTGAGGAGCTTATCAAGGCTCGGCTTACCACTAGGGCAACCCTTTGGGGTTCGAAAACAAAGGCTTTTAAGTCATTTTCTGTTATTCTCTTAATAAGACCACAATCAAGGGGTATGTCAACACTTGGAGTATCTCAAATATGGACCAAAATAGGAAGGGGCATGTTTAAATTTACCAACAAAAGAAAGAGAGAAAAATACATAAAGCAAGTAGGTGTTCACGATAGCTGCCTTAACCTTTATATTTTATCGATTTCAGTTCTTGTTGATTTAGATTTCAATTTTAAAGCATGTAGAACCGAAATCAGAACTATAAAAAATCATGGGTATCCATCAATTTCAATTCTCAATAATCGAATGAGAAAAATTATTTCAAAATCATTATAAAAAAATAAATTCCTTTTAAAAAAAATATATTATTTGTAAAGTATCAACTTAATAATAATTTGTTCCACTAAGATGATGATTTATTGATTTTTATTTTCAAATATTAAAATTTATTTTCTTTACAAGTAATAAATTTAGAAAGAAACGATTCATTTTAAACTCAAATATTTAGTTTATATGAAATTTGAAGAATTTTATATCATATATGTTAATTTTAGAATATAGGATTACTTTGAATCATGTATAATGTATAAATAAATGACAAAATATATCGATTACGGGTTCCTATCGGTTCAGTTCCATATTAGGCTCGACTCTAATCAA
The DNA here is from genome assembly GCF_017979445.1 of Akebia trifoliata. Classification (NCBI taxonomy): domain Eukaryota; kingdom Viridiplantae; phylum Streptophyta; class Magnoliopsida; order Ranunculales; family Lardizabalaceae; genus Akebia; species Akebia trifoliata. The sequence continues at coordinate 15,408,335 of NC_141375.1, forward strand.
TTCCAATAAAAAGATAATCAAATTGGGTTTTCGATTTCGATTGCAATTTGATTCCGGGTAAGTGGATACCTATGGACACGTGATTTATTCAATTTTAATATATCATCCACTTTGGGGGATTTTGGAGTCGTTACCTTCACATTTGAAATGGGTGTGATGGTCACCCGGAGTAATTTTTTGAAAAATATGTCATTTTTGGCATTTTGGTGACTCTCGTACGGATATGACTCATTTGATCAAACTTTTGATTTTAGGTAAGAGGACTCATTTTATGGAGTAGGAAAGGTGTTAGGCACTCTACGCCATCCACCATGGTGGTAACCTCGGATTCGGTCTATTCTTAAGAATAAAAATTAAATAAAATAAAATCGAAAAATTCAAAATGTCCTCAAGTATGAGGGACTTTAATATTGATTCAAACCATTGAGGGCACCCTTATTGAAAAAGGGGCCCTTTGATGGTTCATGCCATTGGTGGTGTATGTGTAGTGCAGAGAGGGGAGAAGTAGATGAGGAAAGTGGGGAGGAGAGAGGGGGTGACTCTTGTCCCAATCCACCTTGAATTTGATTTGATCTTCATTATCCTCCCAAAATATGAGTCTTCTTTTCTTAATCTTGATATGATAATGAGTTAGTTTTTTTATGGTTGATGGTTGAGTTGATAAGTTGAGAGAATTGAGAGATTGGGTATGATAATGAGAGAGGGGGAATTTTTTTTTATGAGACTTGGAGGTTTTTCTTAAATTTTAATTAGGTAGTGAGAGTTGAGAATAAGGTGGGTTTATAGAGTTTGAGAGTTATTTTTAGGGGTAAGATGGGGTGAAATGTTGGAAGAGTAAAGAATGGCATGGTTTTGAATGTGGGGGGTATGAAATTAGGAGTTGGGGAGGGGTAATTATGTAATGGAGGTAAAGGTTGTGTTTTGATCCAAATGGTTTGGATCTTACCCAAACCATTGGTGGAGTGTTTGGTGAGGTGAGATGATGGGTGTTTAAGAGGGTGGTGTATTGAATGGTGTTTGATTAAAAGAATGGAGGATGTAAGAGGGTGGTTGTAATTGAATGTGTTTGATTTAAAAGAATGGAGGATGTAAGAGGGTGGTTGGGAGGGTGATGGAGATGGTGACATATGGCAAGATGTGTGGATATTAGGGGTTTAGATAATTGGTAAGAGAGAAAAGTGTTTGATGAGGGGTGTAGGTTCAGGTTATAGATATGGAAGATTAGGAGAAGGTGGTGGTTGATTAGTAGGGAGTGATGATAATAGGTTAGGGGGAGGTGTTTGATTTGAGAGAAGGGGTGTAGGTTTAGGTTGTAGAGATGGTAGATTAGGGGAAGGTGATGGTTGGTTAGTAGGGAGTGATGATAGTAGAGGAGGTGTGGGTTGATGTGATTTTTTTAGAGAAAAAGTAATGAGGTAGTTAATTTTTAGAAAAAGAGATGGGAGTTGGTAGTTTGATGAGGGAGATGAGATGAGGTGATGACATGTATCATTTTTTATGAAAAAGTGATGATTGGTTTAATGTGGGTAGTGGTTTACGGGTTAAGGTTGTGGGTTGGATATAAATTGGATATGGGTTTGGGCTTAATAGTATTAGGCTTGGGTTTTATGAGGGTTTTAAATTATTTTGAGATTGGGTAGGGTTTGTTTTAGGTAGGTGGGGTATGTTGGAGATATTTTGGCGCGTTTAGGTTATGTGGAGTTAGGTTTTAGGTTAAGGGGGTGTAAGGTGAGGGATTGATTTTAGAGAGTTGAAGGTTAGTGGGCCGTAGATGGGCTTGGGGTATTTTTAATTTCGGAGATGGAGCGGTGAGGGTAGAGAAAATGGATAGGTGTCCCAATTCTCATTTATTAATTTTATTCATTTTTTTGAGGTTTTTGAAAAATATTTGATTGATCAAAATGTCAACGTGTTGGCAAGTCGGGCTTTTTAGGCCCGTTGGCGAGTTTTATTGAAAATCAAATATTTTTGGGTATGGGGGTGGAGCGGTAAAGGTGGGGGTGCGCTAATTCTTTTTGGTAGGCCCATTAGACTAATAGGAGGTCTCAGGGGCTTCGGTTCGATCAAAATGTCATATTTGAGTGATTCAGGTTTTTGAGGCCCGTTGGCCAATTTTATTGAAAGATTGTTGTTTTTGGGCCCTTTCAAGTGGGGGCCCGTTCAAATTGGGGTATCTACAGCTGCCATTCTTTGCAGGAATTGCGTGCAAAGAATTGTAAAGAATAGACTAAACCCCTACTTGTACGGGCTAAAAAAACTTTGTAAAAAAAACACGACTTCGGGTTACCGATTGAATTGATGAATTTTGTAGAAAATGACGACTCAAGCACGGGGTCTAACAGAATTTTACCTTATTAATTCCTTGATCTCGATGGCGCAGAGCTCGTGTGAAATCTTAGATTTGATGAAAATATGATGAGTTTTGAAATTCAACTATTTCTTCGGTCGTGTTCTGACAAATCGGAGTTTAGTACACTCGAAAGGTTTTTTTGAAGTTTTTTTTTTCTTTGATCCACTCTTCATTGCCTTCTTTTGTTGATCTTACTCTATTTCTACCATAAGTTAACCATCTTAATTCATGCATTGTCCCTTGTAATGACGCCTTTGATTCTTTCAACGATGCAAGCAATAAGGTTGTTAATCGTTGCCACAAATCTAAGAGAGAGTTTTGCTGTTGGAGTTGAATCCACCAAGATCTGAAGGCAGGAGGGCTACATACTCTGAGTCGCCCCCATTTAGAACCACGTTCATTACAATAATATCAATAGGAGCATAGATTACAAAAAAAACCCGTTGTATCGATGCTACTCTCTTGTAATATTAACATATTGCCCTGGCTGAAATTTGAAGCATTAACTCGCAATAAGGAGACATAGTTTACCAGGATCTCTGCCATTAGCAATATGTGCCATTTCTTGAATAGCACCGCCATTAGAAAGAATGTCCCACTCACTTCTAAAGTTCTCATCACTAAGGAAATTGAAAACTTTCTTTGGTGAAATTGGAAGTTAGAAGGAAGTAGTTGCACTTAGCACAATACCATGAGGCCTGCCGGGATCATTTATTATTTTTCTAGTCATGACCCTTACATCTTCAGCGCCACTTCCTGATAATGTTGTCCATGTGTGAGAGGTAGAAGTACTCACACCAAAACAAAAATTCATCACCATTCTCTCAGCCAACTTCAACATACTCTTTCGTTCTTCTTGACTTGTGATCACCACCAACATCTCCAGTCGGCATGTTACTAGTCATAACACTTGCAAGGCATTCACACTGTCGATCTAGGGTAGCAACCCAACTGCTTGTCATCCACTTCTACATGTTCGACCCATATGACATTTGAGTAACCATTGTTTATTTCTGGGTTAAACAGCTAATGGCCTTCTTCGACATCTCAATATTGGGCTAAGACACAAATGATCCAAGGAAACATCGACCACCACCCAAATCCCCTGGCATGTTTATTTACAATACCTTACAAAGAAACTCTCTCGATTCGGAACCAAAGGTGAAGGGACTTGAAATTTCTGTTGTCATCACTTGAAGAGCTCCATTAGTTTTCTATTACGCCGGTTGTAAGACTTTTAGAGTCATGGCTCTTGAACTAATGTTAGAAAATATATTCGACCTTTGATTCACAACCCTGAGTATCTCAACAAGATTAATGTGATTCATGATAATAACGACAGTTTCTCGAGAAGCTTCTGACTTTAATCCAAATGGTTTTGGCCCTATTCCCCTCGGGAATGTTACATGTACTCATATCACTTAGATCTCATAAGCATGATCAAGGCTATGCACCCACAACGGTTTCCCCTAGTTGGCCTATTCTTATCAGCTTTCCATGCTGCAACTCAGTAGGTCTAGAGAGTGATCTCAGGAGGGGCTTACTCAGGGTCCCTGCTTCGATGTCTTTCACGTCTTACCTAGTAAGTCGTGATGCTTCGGACTCCAAGGTGGTGATGAGGGGCAAGCTCTCTGAATTCATACTTTGAAAGAAAGATTCGATCGAAACGTGGGATTGGCACCATATATTTTTGTATTTTCTTTTTGTAATGTGAAACTTTTGAAATGAAAAGAAAATAGGTTTTTTTACTTACTTGGCCTCAGGTGTATCTATTGCTTTGAAAACATGAAGTTTCAATCAATCCTAGATTTTTCATCATCGACCAAAATAGTAGTTTTGAAAACGTTTGAATTTTTGTGATTTGTCTTTGTCGAATAAATATTGAAGATGCAGAATATGAACGTTTTTTAAAAACCTTTGTCACTTCGATAATTTATGTGTTTTTACCAAATACTGAGTGTAGACACCTCAATTTGAACGGGCCACTACTCGAAAGGGCCCAAAAATACATATTTTTCCAAATAAATGGGCCAATGGGCCCAAGTCATTGAAAAGTGACATTTTGATCGAACCAAAGCCCCTAAGACCTCCTAATGGTTTGGGAGGCCCGCCAAGAGGACCCGGCATGCTCCCATCTACCCCACTCCACTCAAAACATCAGTTTTTCGATAAAATTGACCAACGAGCTTCAAAAGCCCAAATCACTAAAATGTGGTGTTTTAATCGAATCGAGGCCCTTGAGACCTCCCAATGGTCTAAATGACCCACTAAAGGGGTTTAACCTATCCTCCACTTGTCCAACCCTCACCGCTCCCCCTTTGTATCCAAGAATACCTGAATGCTCGATAAAATTCTCCCACGGGCCTAAAAAGTCCGATTTGCCAACACGTGGCAATTTTTTGATTAAATCAATAATTGTCAAAAATCTCAAAAAAAATAATAAATTAAAAAATGTGATACTTGGATACCTAGCCCTCCTCTACTTCCACCACTCCACACCTTAAGCCCATTCAAAGCCCGCAACTCTTTCCCAAATTAATTTCTCACCTTACCCTCAACCTAAAATCGATCGATATCACCTAAACCCTAAAATGAACCTACCCTCAAAAACCAACCCAAAACAAAATCCCATCAAAGCCAAAATAACCCACAACCCTCCTAAAACCTAAGCCCAATACACTAAAAGCCCACAAACCACTATCCATACCCAATTCATTATCTAACCCATAATCTAAACCACAAACCACTACCCACATCAATCATCACTATTTTTTTATCATCAATCAAAAGGTGACACATGTCATCACCCCATCTCACATCCCGCATCCAACTACCTACCTCATTAATTTTCTTTAAACCTCATCTACCCACACATCAACCCATCACCTTTTCGCTCAAATCAAACACATCTACCCACACCCCTAACCTATACCTCCCCCCTAATCTACCCCATCAACCCATCACATTTTCTCTAAAAAAATCTAATCTACCATACCCTAACCTATACCTCCCCCTAATCTACCATCATCATTCCCTATAAAATCCACATCTACAACCTAAACCTACACCCATCCTCTCAAGTCAAACACTCAACCTCTCCATCAACCCATTTCAACCCTTCATTTTCACCCATTTTAACACATGACACCATATCCCACACCTCCCCAAAATATCATCAACCACCCTCTTACACAACCCTTCTTTTAATTAAAAGCTCATCTCCCCAACTCACTTCACCAATAAATTACTCTCTTACACAATCCCATCCTCTCAACCACTCTCATTTTTTTTGTTCCAGCTAATACTCAACCCAAATAAGTTGTAAAACAACTCATTTACCCATCTTACATAAATGCCCTTCAATCATCTCTAATTTACCCCCCACCTTTCTCTTAAACCCACACCATTCTACCACTTTTCTTCATTTCACCCATTATATCCCTAAAATAACCCCTCAACATCTATAAATACCCTCCTCCTCTTCCCAAAAACCCCCAACTTTTACTACAAAAAATTCTCCCTAACTCTCACTACTAACAACTATCACCATTCTCACTAAGAAAAATCTTACCAATTCTCTCTTACTAATCCTCCCCAAGTCTCACACAAAAAAATCACATATTACACTCATCTTTCTCATTATCTTTTCTCTACTCCTTCAACCATACAAGAGTTGTATTTTCTTAAAATACTAAGGACTCAAGAAGACTCAAAGAATAAAAAGAAAAGTAGAAAGAAGATACAAGGTGGGTGCAAAAAAAATAACCCCCTTCTCTTCTACACCCTCTCCTCCTCCCTCTTCTATCATCACCCTCATCTTCACTTTGTTCAAATAGATTTGAGATGAATGGACCTCAAGGCAAATGATTCATTAGGATAATCTCTTTCAATGAGATGATCCTATGATCGAGCCGAAAGTAAATCCCTACTTAGGATACAAATACACACAAGTGGCACTTTATTTTTCACTTTTTAAAATAATCAAAATAATCGAGTCGAGTTGAGGTTACCACTATTTAGCGGGAGAAAAGGGTGCCTAACACCTTCCCTTTTCTCTAACCGAGCCGCTTACCCCGAATCTCAAAGATTTGATCCGTACCTTATCCATCGAGAGTCACTAAACGCTAAAATGTCACTTTTTCAAAAAATGCACATCGGGTGACCATTCACACCCACTTACAATATAAATGGTGGCGACTCCTAACATTAGTAGATGTGGTCATCGTAATAACGAAACCACGTATCTACACTGAGGATATAGATGTCAGTAGCTCTTTGGCTCTTTTTAGAGTCATCCCTAGTGTCCCAGTACTGGGTGAATATCGATTGAGCGTTAGACTTGGGATTTTGGAAAATTTTTGTCGTTCACAGTTTATACTCATACGAGTTAGGAGTTTTTTTTTCCCCTTATTGCCCTTGGCGCCAGTTACGATTTTCACCAGACCCGATTTTCACATTTTTGCACATCGATGCCCTTTTGGGTTTTGATTGTGCTGGTGACTTTGATCTTACCATAATCTAATTTTTTTACTCATAACGCTCTTTCAAGTTTTCACTATGCCCTTTCAGACTATTGTAGACACCCCATTTTTGCATTCGCCTGATTAATCAAATCGTCAACCAGATCACAATGGTTTCCAATGATGGATGATTATTCCAACGCTTTATTTTGTTAGCAGATATGTTTCAGAAATCCAGATGAGGTATCTCGAACTGACAAAACCTTAGAAATCACGCTACGCTAGGAAAATACATCCCAAAAACATAGAAATCATCATCTTGCAGACCAAAAAGAAGCTTTACGATAAAAATCACTAAAAATGACAAAATTACCAAAATACCCCTAACATCAAAACAACCTTAGAGCCTACATTATACTTAGAAAAATCTTTTCGAACACATAAAATAACAAATCGAAATCAAATAAATTATTTCGCAAATTTTCACAGAATTTGACAAAATTACGAAAATGCCCCCTCATAAAGTTCACGACCATTTCACACAAAAAATTTCATAAACGACACAAAACAATATTTTTATTGAATTCCTTATGAAAAATTGATTCTAAAACATCTTAGAACATTGAAAACCGACTTAAACGCGAAAAGTCCTCTCCAAGGGTAAAACGATAATTTCACAATTTTCATAATTAAAAATTTCAAAATTATAAATAAAATATTAAATAATTAAATTGAAATATTAATAAAATTAATTTAAAATTTTGAACCAAAAAAAATGATCAATTAGGCTCTCAAGCAAAATTGTTGAGGGTTGTCAAGATATTTATTCAAGGACCACCCTCCATTTGGGGGTCTAAAGAATTAAAGATATAATAGAGGGGGGTTCTCCAAAAAATTAAAGTTAATCAAGCAAGACTAACGTCAAGGTATTAATATCAATCAAGTAAGACTAAAGTCAAAATTAAAAGTCAATTAAGTAAGACTAAAGTCAACCAAGTAAGACTAAAGTAAAAAAAAAATAAAGTCAATCAAATAAGATAAAAAGTCAAGCCTAATAGAGTTATAATTAAATAATAATTCTATTAATAGAATTCTAACTAAAAAATCTAACTAAAATAATCTCTACCTAAAACAATTCTAATTAAAATATAACTTACCTAAAACATTCTAACTAAAATATAACTCTAACTAAAAGAATTCTAATTAAATACTAATTCTATCTAAATCAACTCTTAAAAAATCTATAAATAGGGGTCCTCACACCCTATTTTCGTATCAAATCATAAACCCTAAGAGAAGTAGGTCAAAAAGCCTCCCATAAATCCTAATTTTGAAGTCCAACTCCTTACCTAACACCCATACTTCGATTTTAGCTTGAAAAATACCTAGAAGCCCTTCAAAAACACCACAAAATCCATAAAAAAATATGAAGAATCCAGATCTAAGGAAGGTATACCTTGCCTTGGAGATCAAAAAAATCAGATCCGGAGACAGAACGAAGCGAGGAATATTGTACAAGGAGTTACTCTATCAGATCTGAGAGAACGAGAATGTTGTCTTCGGAAAGGTATAGATTTCTTAACTTTTTTATAATTACTTAGGTCTTTTAGCGATGTAGGTTATTTGGAAATTAGTAGAGACCAGCATTTGTCGGGCGGGGTTGGTGCCTAACACCTTCTAATCCCGTAACATGACCCCCAGACCTTTTTTTTCTTTCGTAGATTAGTAATATTTATCGTTTTTTTAGAGTAAGTCCGGTTCCTAGACCATAATAACTAGGTGGCGACTCCCAAACCTCAAAGGTCAAAAGCGGATTCGCGCACCCCACGGATCGAGGGCGCTTTCAACTATGCTTACATTTTTTGGATTTTTTACATTACAAATCTTTCTTGGAACCTCTATATCTTGTGGCTTGGTGACTCAAGTTGAGCTGCGAGATCGGCGACTCTACTCTTATAGTGACGCTCTTTTGAGTGATCGATCTAGATTCTCCTCTCGAGTTGTGTTGACTAACTTTTCGTGGTTCAGCAACACAAGTTGAGCCGTGAGATCGGCTACTCTACGTTTCGAGTACTCTTTTTTTTCCTAATATCCGATCTTGACTCTCCTCTCGATTCTTTCAACGACTAATAAGACTTGAGGTCTGGATCAAGTTATAAGATCATTGTGCTATCATTGTCCCTGATCCGAAAGGACTTTTAGTGGGATGAAACGTTGGCTTAGGTTAAGGGTAGTGGAAAAGATACCAAAAGTTTAAGATCTGGATCTATCTAGAATGGGTTACATGTGGGATTTGTCTATTTTTATTTCGAAAAAGTGATCTATGTCTCCTCCTAACGTCTCTCGAACTTGTTTAGGCTGGATATTTGGGTCGAACTAAAAATCAAGTGTCCGATTTTTTTTACTTTTTTAATTTTTTTTATATTTTTAGTGGTTCATAGTTTATCCTCATGTGAGCCAAGAGTACTGTTGATGCTTTCATTTTTTCTGATTTTTTTTTGTACTATTGACTTACCCTAGTTTTAGGTTAAGAAATGAACGTGATGACTCAAAAGGGTTAACTAGGGTTAGATAGTTATTTTAGGATAGTAAAGATGGCCTTTCGTCATCTCAAGGTCGGATCTCAAGCGTAATATTTCTTGACAGTGTCAACATTGATTGGTTGCGGGAAGACTTGTCCGTCCATTTGTGTGAGAATCAGAGCTCCTCCCGTCATTACCTTTTTCACGATAAATGGTCCCTCATAGTTTGGTCAAAATTTTCCCCTATCGTCCTCTTGGATTGGTAAGATTTTCTTCAAAACAAGGTCTCCTGGTGAGAAATCTTTAGGCTTGACTTTTTTTATTGTATGCACGAACTATTCATCGTTGATAAATCTGTCCGTGGCAAATAGCTGCAAGGTGCTTCTCTTCAATCAGATTCAGTTGATCAAACCGTACTTGAACCCATTCTGTTTCGTCTAACTCTATTTCTTTTAAGATCTGGAGGGAGGGAATCTCAACCTCGATGGGTAAGACTGCTTCCATTCCATATACCAATGAGTACAGAGTTACTCCAGTTGAGGTTCGAAATGAAGTCCGATAGGCGTGAAGGGCGAAATGCCACATGTCGTATCAATCCTTGTATGTAACATCTATTTTCTCGATGATTCTTTTAAAGTTTTTGTTGGCTGTCTCGACGGCTCCGTTCATCTTGGGTCTGTAGGGTACCGAGTTGTGGTGAGTGATCTGGAAGTCTTCGCACATTTTTATCATATCCTTGTTCTTGAAGATTTTGGCATTATCCGTTGGGAAGCCCATATCGACAGATGATGTTGTTCTTGACGAACTTCAATACATTGTTTTTGGTGACATTGGCATATGATGTAGCTTCTACCCATTTTGTGAAGTAATCGATAGCGCCAGGATGAAACGATGTCCATTTGAAGCTTTTAGAGAAATCTGCCCAATAACGTCCATGCCCCAGAGTAAGAAGGGCCAAGTAGTAGTCATGCTGTGCAATTCTGAAGGTGGAGCGTTGATCTTATTGGCATAGATCTGGCAGAGATGGCATTTACGAACGTGCTGATAGCAATCGCTTTCCATTGTTGTCCAATAATATCTCATTCTCATGATCTTCTTAGCAAGCATGTGACCATTCATATGAGGTCCGCAAACTCTACCATGTACAGTCTCGAACAATCGTTTAGCCTCTGTTTCTGTAACACAACGGAGAAGAACCTCGTGATGTGATTTTTTGAACAAAGCCCCGTTACTTAGGAAGAATTGACCTGCCAATCTTTGGATGGTCCTTCATTTATTTACCGTTATATCTGACGGGATGGTTCGATCTTTTAAGTAGGCCTTGATGTCTGAATACCACGATTTCTCCTCAGGCTCTACTATATCCACTGGTAAATAATAGGATGGTTCATCTTGGATGCCAATTTTGATAGGATCGATGACTAGGTCCTTTGAAATACTGATCATGGAAGCAAGCGTGGCCAATGCATCTGCAAACTGATTTTTGACTCATAGCATGTAAGTGAATGAGATCCTGGTGAAGTTTGAGCTCAGTTCTTCTAAGTACTCATGGTAAGGGACTAATCTTTGTTCTCGAGTCTTCCATTCTCTAGTTTTCTGATAGACCACTAGACTTGAATCTCCGAATACATCGATTTCGTCCACTTGCAAGTCGATTGCTGCTTTTAACCCTGCGATATATGCTTCATACTCTGTCTCGTTATTGGAACATTGGAATTTCAATCGGATGGCGATCAAAATATGAGATCTATCTGATTTGATCAAAACTGCCCCTATTCCATTTCCTTTCTAATTTGCAGCTCCGTCGAATTACATCTTCCAACCTTGATCTTCGTCATTATCTTACACTTCTGTCAACAGGAGGGCCTCATCTGGAAAATTTATCTTTAATGGCTCATAGTTAGGTAAGGGATGCTCAGCTAAGTGGTCGGCAATGGCTTATCCATTGATGGCATTTTAAGTGACATAGGTGATATCAAATTTAGATAATAGTAATTGTCATTTTACAGTGCGACCTGTCAACGCGGGCTTCTCGAAAAGATACTTGAGAAGCTCCATTCGAGAGATAAGCATAGTTGAGTAGCTGAGGAGGTAGTGGCGCAATCGTTGAGATGCTCAGACTAGTGCACAACAAGTCTTCTCGAGCACCGAGTACTTTGGCTCATAATCGGTGAACTTCTTTTTGAGATAGTAAATGGCTTGCTCTTTTTTACCTGACTTTTCGCGTTGCCCCAATACACAGCCCCATAGACATTTCTTACACCAATATACATTAGTAAGGGTCGTCCTAGTATAGGAGGAACTAAGACTGGCGGACTGAGCAAATATTTCTTTATCTTGTCGAAGGCTTCCTGACAGTCCTCATTCCATGTTTTTGGTACATCTTTTTTCAGTAGTTTGAAGATGGGCTCGTAGATAGGCGTGAGTTGCGCAATGAAACTACTAATATACTGTATTCTACCCAAAAATGTTCTTGCATCCCTTTCTGATACTGGTGCTTTCATTTCAAGAATGTACTTGGTCTTTGCTGGATATATCTTAATGCCCTTCTATTGACGATGAAGCCTAACAATTTGCTTGACGTTGCCTCGAAGACGCATTTTGTTGGATTTAGCCTCAGACTATACTTCCTTAGCCGATCGAACAACTTTCTCACATTTATCAAATGATCTTCTTCCAAGTTAGACTTAGCGATCATATCATCCACATAAACCTCCATTTCTTTGTTGATCATATCGTGCAATAAGGTCGTCATTGCTCTTTGATAAGTTGTCCCGGCGTTCTTGAGCCGGAATGACATGACTTTGTAATGAAACGTACTCCAGGGTGTGATGAATGCTGTCTTCTCCTGGTCTTCTTCTACCATTTTTATCTGATTGTAGCCTGAGAAACCATCCATGAATGAGAACATGCCATGTCCCGCTGTGCTATCGATTAGAGTGTCGATATGAGGTAGTGGAAAATGATCCTTAGGGCTGGTTTTGTTCAAATCCCGATAATCGATGCACATTCATACTTTCCCGTCCTTTGGTATTGGAACGACATTAGCTAGCCATTCGGGATACGTGGAGACTGCGAGAAATCCTGCTTGGAATTATTTTATTACTTCATCTTTTAGTTTGAGTGTCCATTATGGCTTGAGTCTTCTAAACTTTTGCTTGATCGGCTTGCTCCCAAGAGTAATCGATAATTTGTGAACAACGAGGTCTATGTTTAAGTCGGGCATATCTCTGTAAGACCAGGCGAAGATGTCTTGGTAGTCTTGTAGTAGTCCAATCATTTCTTCATTCTGCTGAGGGTTAACAAGGCTCCGATTTTTACCACACGTGGGTCATCTTCAGTGCCGAGAATAACTGAGTATGTATCATCAATGTTTACCTGAACACCTTTTTCATGTCATTCTAGAAGTCTTGGATTTCTTTAGGGGGATATTCCACTTCGTCCTCAGACTCTTCCTCGATTCCTATGAGATCAAAGTCAAGTTCGAGATCGAAGTCATAGTCATCCATTTTATATTCTGTCCTGTCTAAAGGTCCATTCGATTGAGACAAATCCCTTAAATTCTGAGAAAATTCTTTTTTGATTTTTGGAAGATATCTATTTTTTTTAGATTTTGAAAGCTTTTTGATTTTTTTAATTTTTGAGATGTTTTTTTTTTGAAGAATTTTTTATTTTTTTGGTTTTTGAGTAATATTTTCCAGACATCTGCAATAAGAAGAGCAATCATGCATTAGTAAAGATAAAGAACCCTCCAAACAGTCTTTACCCAAGGATGAGGACTCGTTATGATCCTCGGGCGAATTGATTTTGCCTAACATAATTTTTTTTTGAGGCCTCAGCAGCCTCAAGGGCTAGAGGGAATTATTTGCGATTGTTCAAAATCTCCCCTTCCTTGATGGGGTAGATTAGGTGAGATGGTAGTTCTTTTGGTGATTCGGAGATGACCATGATCTCCGGTTGAATTTTGTTAGAGTTGGGCATAGCCCCTCCTAAACTTGAAGGGATGATGACTGATGCCCAGTCAATGCCAGTAGGGAAGGATGGATTTTTCTCTTTGCTCACGGTGATTTCTACTTTTGTAGGTTTTCTTGTTGTTTATGTTAGATTCTTGTTCGAATCCCTATTGAATAAGACATCAATACCCTCCACGAGGGATGGTTGAGACTCAACAACTGAGTCTTTTTCAATGCGCTGGGGTTTTAAACTTACTATTTTATTCTTTTTGGTTGGCTTTGTTGGCAATGGTTCCGATAAACTGTCGGGTCTGACTTGTGATTTCGGGAAGCTAATGTTGATGTGAAGAACCTTACCCAGATCCCAAATGTTTGGTTCACGATTTTGCTTCCTTGCTAGTCGAAGTTCTTTCTTTATGTCATTCATATCCGATATATCCTTTTTCGTAAGTTTGAACCCCAAGCCGAAATAAGGAGTGTTTTTATTTGTTTCAACTGGCATAGCTTTCCCTTTTCCTCTTAGTCCTAACCCTTGCCTGGGTCGGTAACCAGCATTCTTCAATACTCAACCAATCATCAAATTAGCCTTTGATAGTTTTGTCTTTACATTTTCTTTCCCTTTTCGACGTGATTAACAGCTGCAAACTGACAGGAATGATATAACGCCTTGTCTTTCGTCATCTCTTTGTCAATAAAGGGGACGTCCGGAGCTCTTCCAACTAGAATCAAGTTTTCTGCTAGTACAGATATCATCCTCTACCCCATAATAAATTTGACTCTTTGGTGCAAAGAGGAAGGCACTGCCCCAGCAATATGGCTCCACGGCTTGCCCAGCAGCAAGTTGAAGGTTGTAGGTATCTTCATGACCTCGAATGTTACCTCGAAGGTGCAGGATCCTACAGTGATTGGTAAATCTATCTCTCCCAGAGAGTCCCTTCTCGAGCTGTCGAAACCTCGAACAACCTTATTGTTGGGTTTAACATGTGACCAGTCCGCATTAAGTTTTCGAAAGGTTTCGAGAAGACAGACATTGAGGGCTGAACAATTATCGATTAACATCATAGCAACCATCATGCCCATGCACATGACCATGATATTTAGTAGCTCGACATACCCCCATCCCTTTGGCAAGAACTTACTTTCTTTGAAGACGATGGCGTTGGGAGCCATGATTTTACCCACTGTTTGTTCTAACTGTGCTGGCGAAGTAGTTGTAGGTACATGTGATTTTTTCAGAATTCTCAATAATGTTTCTTGATGTTTTTCTGACTTTTGTAGCAGACCCAGGATGCTAATCTGAGCCGGCTATTTGTTCAGTTGATCCACGACATTGTGCTAATTCTTACGAATGAGCTTAATGAAGTTTGCTACTTCCTTGTCTGTCACGTTCTCTATTTTATCTTCATTTCCTCTTCGTTTATCTTGCCCTTCCCCTTTTTTCTTTCTTTTCTCCTTATCCACTAGTTCTTTTGTTGTTTCTTTTGCCTTTTCCCTGATGCTTAATCCTTTTATCGGTACCCTCTGACACCTCTCTGCTCTCGTCTTATGGCCAATGTCGGCCACCATTGCCCTTTTCATTGTTTCGACCCCTACAGTCGTAGTGACAGTGGTTTCATAGCTCTAGGGAACCGCTTGATTAGAGCTATATGGGAATAGTTTTGGTGAGCGTATAGTTATTGGGGATAGATTGGGCTTCACATTGAGGATGAGAGGTGGTGGTTCCGATTTCGATGTCGTGGGGATGGGAGAAGTTATTTGAAGAGTCGATAGAGTGTATGAAATGATGAGTGGTGGACGTGAGGATGAGGTGTATGGTATATGAAGGGGGGTCGAGTCATATTTTGATGACTTGGCAATGTGTACGGTATGATGAGAGGTGGTCGGGTAGTAGCATTGGGAATTTGGTGAGTAGGATAGATGGTGAGATCAACCATTTTCAGTAGCGGTCATGTATTTCGATGCTGGTTTGTTGTGTATTGGTTGACGGTGCTGACTGTTGACGTCTCTGGCTCCCTTGTTAGGTGGATTCTAATCTTCAACCCGATAGGAGCTATCAAAGTTGATGGATTAAAATCAAGTTCCTCTAGAATGACATTTACCATGTGCCAACTTCCCCCTCCATTGTGGGTAGGTAGGGGGTTTTGGTTGATGTTCTGCTACTGAGTAGGATTCGCTGATCCATCCAGTATGAGTGTTTTTTTGTCAATCAAATTTTGTACTTGTTGCTTGAGTTGCCAGCACTGATCTGTAGAGTGCTCCGGTGCACCCAAATGAAATTCACAAAATAAGCTAGGGTTATACCCTGGTCCTTTCGTAGCCTCTGAATTTGGTGGTCATTTTGCGAGGTACTCTCTTCTGAGCAAGATCGGAAGTAATTTTGTCAGCGTCATAGGCAATCTAGTGAATACCCTGTTGGGTTGTGCTTGTTGCTTTTGCCCATACTCTGGCCCTGGTTGTGCTTGCGAAGGAACTGTCCGAAAGGGATTCTGCGGTGCTGGAGCCCAGGCAGCTAGAGGTATTGGTGTCCAAGGGACTTGTGGTGCCTATGGCCTCTGAACTGGTGCCTAAATGAAAAGAGGTTGGCTGGGTTGTACATTGTTGACTTGAGTTTCCTCTTTCTTTTTAAAAAAAGGCACTGACTTCTTCTGTACCAATGTCTTTGCTGCTACACTCAGGGCTGTGAAGTCAAATATTAAATCGATTCGTATCCCGTCATCGACTTGGTCTGCCACTTGAACTAGATTGGAGAAAGTGCCCGTGGTATGCCCCATTAGATGGGTGTAGAATGAATGTCCTAATGTAGAGATAAACGTGGTATTCATCTCTTGTTCGGTCATAGCGGGCCATACTTGGGAAGCTGACTCTCGCTACCTTTGGGCGTATTCCTTCACTGTTTCCCTCTGCTTCCTCGTCATTCTAGCCATATCATTCTGGTCCAGTCCCACATCCGTATTGAACCGATAGTTGTGCAAGAACATCTCAACTAAGTCCTGCCAATTTTTGATAAGTGTATGGTCCAATCCGGAGAACCACTTGAGGGCTGGCACCGTTAAACTTCTTTGGAACAACTACACCAGTAGCCTGTCATCTTCACCGTATTAGCACATAAATCCGCAATATAGTTTCAAGTGTGACAGCGAACACCCTACTCCATTGTACTTTTCGAACTCCGGACACTTGAACTTGGCTGGCAACTATACATTGGGATAAAAGCAGAGGTCCTTAAATCGAGTTCCACTCATGGTGTTGAGGCCTTTCATTCTCCTCATTTCCTCTTGAAGGGACTCAATTTGTTGGGCCATCTTTTCGTCTGTCGCATTTTTGGCCTCCGTGGCCCTATACTCACACTCATCATCAGGAATGACCACCAAAGGTGGTCAATTCTGTGGAATGTAGAGCGGGGGGCCCTTGGTATTCCGGCACTGCTGGACGCATAGTGGTCTGTGGTCCCTACGGAGGTTGCTCGGGTAGATCTTGATTTGACCCTGACGCATTATGCTGCATTGTTTGGGCTTGTATGATGCTGGCGTTGGCTAATACGACACTTACCATCTTTTCTTACGTCTCTCATTCAGTAGCGTTGCTACTGGGCAGCAACATCTAACGTTTCAGCTACTGTGGGTTTGGGCAGGTTCGAAAGAACTCATGGTGACAGTAGAAGATCTGAGAAAATACGGAGGTTCCTCTAGCTGCTTATATTTATTTTGTTTGGCCACCTTTGAGTACAGAAGAACAAGCGCTACTATCTTCTTTACAAAGAGAAAAATGCATGACGTTTTATTAGGTCGGGTAAAGTTATTTATTTTAAAGTAAACGAGTTTTAAAGAAAAGAGTTATTCGGCACGGAGCCAACATTAACTCGAAGTTGGCATCAGCACAGGACAAGCAAAACATTTTGAAAAGGAATTACATCAGCCGAAGCTGACATCGACACGGAGTCGGTAAAACAAAAAAATAATTATATCAGCACAGGGCTGGTATCAACATGGAGTCGTTAAAACATTTTGAAAAAAGGAATTACATCAGCTGAAACTAGCATCGACACGGAGTTGGTATAATTAAATAGCACTTACATCAGCACGAAGCTGGCATCAACACAGAGTTGGTAAAATATTTTGAACAGAGAATTTCATTAGCACGGGGCTGGCATCGACACGGAGTTGGTAAAACATTTTGAAAAAAGAATTACATCAGCCGGAGCTGGCATCGACACGGAGTAGTATAATTAAAAAGCGATTACATCAGTACAAAGCTGGCATCAACATGGAGCTGGCATCAACACGGAGTTGGTAAAATATTTTAAAAAATGAATTTCATCAGCATAGGATTGGCATCGACACGGAGTCGGTAAAACCTTTTGAAATACGAATTCCATCAACATAGAGCTGGTATTGACACGGAGTCAGTAAAATATTTTTTTTTTAAAAGAAATTACATCAGCACGGAGCTAGCATCGACACGGAGTCGGTAAAGGATTTTGAAAAAAGAATTATATCAGCTGGAACTGGCATCGATACGGAGTCGATAAAATTTTTTGAAAAAGAAATTTCATCAGCTAGGGACTAGCATCGACACAGAGTCGATAAAACATTTTGTAAAGGAATTACATCAGTCGAAATTGGCATCGACATGGAATCGGTAACATTTTAAAAAGAGAATTACATCAGTACGGGGCTAGCATCGACACAAAGTCGGTAAAACATTTTGAAAAAGTAGATTAGCTGAAACAAGTTGAGTTGTTTGATTGGTTGTCATCCTTGTTGGATCACTGATGGATCATGGGTTTGATTTGATATCGGATATGGGTTGTGGACCCAATCTGAGATGGATATGGGTTGTGGACCCATTTGAGGTGGATATCAATTTCTGTGTTACCTCTTTGATAACATTTTGGTGAATCTTGAGATTGAATTTTGTACACCAACCCATTAAATAATTCATTTATGCATAGAAACTAAAGGAAATTTTATTGAACTATTGAAAATTATTTGACAGATAAGATTTTAATTGAATAATAACTTTCAATAACTCTGACTTAGATTTTTTTACATTGACGCTGGACTTTGTTTTCATCGTCATCAGGATTGCTATGACAATTAGGCTTGCTTCTCTTGGTTCTAATGACTAGCTCTTTGAACTCTGCTGGTCCATCTGGATATCCTAAGGTACGCTTATTCCAAGTCTTCTCAATGAGATGCACTGACTTTTTAGTCAATGGTTTGGAAGGAAAAAATTCTTTGTGTTAAAGCAGCGAAAACTCTATAGGCACTCCGTACTGTTTTGGAATCAAGGCAGGTTAATAAAAAGAGGTCTCCTCCAGTCCAATCAAATGGACATAATATGATCCTTTGGTACCTAAAACAGGGTAGTCAACCATCCACCAAGGGCATCTCAAGCCAATATGACGGGCAAGGCGAGAATCCAAACATTTGGTCCAAGCCTTGACTGAGTTGTGACGTACTAACATATTTCTTTTGGAAAAGTGCTCTAGCTTATACTCGAGGGTTGAAGGAATGTCCACAATTTTAATACGGTCGTAAAGTCACATATAAAGTAGGTGAGGGCTTCCTTGGAAACCCCTTCCCTCATCATTTTTTATGGTATCTACACCTGAGAAGGTTTCAACTAGAATGAGAGGTACAGGATTGGCTTTTCTGAAGAGTTGGGAAGCTATGTCTATGAAAGACTCAGGGATAGTTTGACCCTCATTTTTGGAGGTCAGTATGTATTGGGCTAAGATTCCTAAACACAACCAATAGTTTCTAGTGGCTCTCCAAGCTTCTGGTTTTACATTGATGGGATGACTGCGGGAGTGGTATGGACTCAATATGGGTACTAAATCCAATCTCCTGTTACGGATTAAGGCCTTGGCTTCTTCTTTTGAAATGTTTAGGCCTGTGACGAGGTTACCAAAATATTATGTCTTCAATGAAAGCTTGACTAAAGGTCCTGAAGTAGATATCCCCATGATGCCGCAATAATCTTCATGAGTAGGACACAAGTGCATATGCATGAAAATACGTGCTTCGTACCATATCTAGTCCTAGAGGGGGGTGAATAGGATAATTAAAATTTCTTTTGATTTATCCAATTTTAACTTAGATTGATAATTTGACTATATGTTCTAAGTCATTCACCTAACCTCGATTTGGCACTTATGTCTCTAAGATGCATTTAATGAAAATATACTTGAAATTTAATCATTCATTTAATCATGTCATTCAATGACACATTCATATACGATTTACCTATTCGGCATTTTATGGCATCGCATGACATTCAAAACATTCAAGTGTAAATTGCGGAATTATAAACACATGCACAAAACATACGTCATCTAATGGAACGGCAATGTGCTTACATCCATTCTCATGGCAAGTCTCTAGATTGCAATGCAATTGAAATTCTCTTAGAATCTAAACATTCATGGCATGACATACTTAGCATAGTATACATTCATATCACATATTCATCTAAGTCAAACACGAGACAAGCATTTTATAGTGGTTCAGCAACATGCCTACATCTACTCCCAAGGTTCCTACCTAGGAACTTGGAGTTCACTATCAAAGGGGTTTATGGTTCACCTCGAACCTTTTACATATAATTTTTTATACATAGGCTAAATTATAAAACCTTAAGATCGAGAGAACGTATTCTTTCGAAATTGTGAGTTTTGTTCATCGAAAACTCCCGAATCTCTACTCTTTTCAAGAATCCTCGATTCTAATCAAGAGCTTGATTTTTGAGGGCTGAACCAAGTTACCACATACATATATTTTTAAAATTAAAAACAAAATCAAACACTGACTCAAGTTTATAAGATTTGTCAATGGAGATCTTGAGTTCTTCGAATCCTTAAGCTCACAAGTACGTCTCGACGGTTGAATCTTCCAATCAAGTTTTCGAGTTCGTCGACTACTTGTAATTACTCCTACCAGCATCTTCTTTTTGCTCCTTGCTCCATGAATATACCAATGTGTGTGCAAGGTGATGTTTGATGGGCGGAGAGGGATCAAGTGAGAAGTCTAGGAATGTTGAAGGGTTCACCTAAGTTAGACTCTCATGAAAGTAGAGAAGACTCTCAAAATATGGAGAGAGGAGAGGCAATCATCTCTAGGATTGATCCAAAGCAAGGGTAAAGGGTTAAAAGGATTTTCAATAAAGTTT
This sequence comes from Akebia trifoliata, assembly GCF_017979445.1. Taxonomy (NCBI): domain Eukaryota; kingdom Viridiplantae; phylum Streptophyta; class Magnoliopsida; order Ranunculales; family Lardizabalaceae; genus Akebia; species Akebia trifoliata. Next base: position 15,428,790 of record NC_141375.1, read on the forward strand.
GAGCCCTTCCATGGCTAGAGAGAGGGTTAAAAGTATGTAGAAATGGAGGATTTACTTCTCTCAAGCTTCAACCAACCCAAATGAATGAGTTGGAGTTGTTATATATGAGAAGAGTGCAAATTCATTGCTCAATGATCATAAATATGACCGTTTGAGCTCTTGCTGTCGGTGGCACCGTCAGCCATAAGTGACGCACATCAGTAAATTACCAAAATGCCCCTGCAGAGTATTTTGACCATAACTTTCAAACGGTAGCTCCGTTTTGTATGTCGTTCAGGGAGTTAATAGATATTACTATTTATAACATCCACAAACTTCCACCAAGGGGTAAAACATGATAAAAATAGGTTAAAATGACAAAAATACCCTTTTTATCATTTCTGATCAAAATGAGCTTTCGGGAAGTTCGACGCTGAAACGATTCGAAGGTGTGCTAGATTTTACCTATATAATGACACCTATAAAGTACCAAGGATAGAAATTGGTTTTAGGGTGGTCAAATCTTTAATCTTTCTTCTATGTCCATATTTGATTCCCGAAAGGTCCGAAGAGCGAACAGGTTGAGGAAAGAGTTTTCCTAGTTACTACGGGTCAACTTATCAATCATCTAAGTGTTGGAGAATGGTATTAGGTAGTCTTATCACCTCTTAGGCTTTGTGCACACACAAAGGAGCTTTTTGTCGAGGTGTGTACGGTTGAGCAGCTTTAATGGAATCTTCATATGTCTTCAATGGCAAATCGATCCAACACTCAACATGTATCTCGGGATTGACAAAATATGAAACTTACAATGCCCAATGTGGAAGATGTGAAGATAATGGTTCTAACGATTAGCCATAGCGCGCAAAAGATTCCAATTTATCTCAAACTCGTGGAAGTACAGGACTCATCTCAACATGAATTTTCCGAAGTTGAATTTCTCTACGGTGTGCATCCCCGTGATGGTTATTTTGACCAACTGGTCGATTGGGTTATTGCTTGGAGCTAGCATCCTGAGTTGACACAAAAGAATATTTCAATACATTTCCAAGGTCCATGCAAAACATATCTTTGTAAGTCATTTTTTTTGTGCAAACAATAAATATTTTACAAATCATTTTTCTTTTTCTTTTCTTTTGAAAAATATTTTTCTTCTCTTGAAATGGGTTGAGACCCGAATTAGAAAAAAAAAAACTTGAACGTCATTTTGACTTAAATGATCCGGCCCATCGTGATCGTTCAATCGAGATGAACTGGTTCATTGTGCATCACTACCAAATTTAAAATGGATTCTTTATTGGGTTGGTGCACCCATTGATATAATAGTTTTGAATCAAGTTAAACAAATGATTTGATTATCTTGAAGATAAAATCATAACTTCCTGATTTCAACAATTTGTAATGTCCATTTCTGAAAAGCAACCAAGGAACACCTACTATAAGTTCGAGTAGTGACTTAAAGAAATATTTCTAGACTCTAGGTTTACTACATGCAATGAAATTTATCTAGCCACCCTTGCCCAAGTACACATATATACCTCTCGAGTGTACTCAATCAGACGGTACGTGGTAACTCGGTTTGATATACCGTATAGGTGATAATCTAAGTCTCCAACTCAAATCTCTGAAGTAAAAAGTAGTCAATTTAATCCCCAGTTGAGAGGTGGAGCACGATGCTGAGCAAGGATACTCTTAAGTCACCTCTCGTCTAAAATAGACGTCGTCTATCCCCCTAGTACCGTAATATAACGGGGCAGGATCTTGCTTAGGCACTGATATTGACCAAGAAGTGCAATTAGATTACTTTGATATACCGTATAGGTACGAGTTTAGGGTTGTAGCTTTCATAAATGATTTTCGTATCCTGCGAGGGGACCGACCACGTATTAGCACTACGTTGGCAATCGGGACATGTGACCGTGTGGCTTACAATAGAACAAAGACTCAGGTCGCTCCAACATGGGTGCATCGATATACCTTTCAGAATCACCCAATCAAACGGTCTGATACTCCAGTTTTATATACCTCACAGTACGTGATTGGAGTTGTGATTTTCATGAATGACATCGCATCTCCGAGGAGACCGGATCACGCAATAGTGCCACGTTGGCTATTAGGGACATGCAAGCGTGCCAATGCAGTAAAATAAACGTGTTAGTGGTGTGTGCAAATAGGATAGAGTGTGCTTGGGGCATTTTCTAGATGAGTGGGCCTGTGGGCCAAATCAATCCATTCATCCATGGATGCCACATATCTCAAAGAATATAAAATCCATTACATTCGCATTAAGATCATGTAAGCCCATTGAAATATATCTATGGAAACCATGGCTTTTTAGATAATTAATCCACAAGGATAACACATTCATAGTCAAGCATCGACCAATCAATTTTTTTTCATTTCTTTTTTTTTTATGAATGAACTAATAATAAAAGGACTTCTCTTTTTATTTTTATTTTTTTATGGTCCAACCGATGATCGCTTTGAATTTTCATTTTGATCAATCAAAAAGTGGCGAGCGGTACACCCTGAGTTTAACGAAAAAAATGATCTGTTTGATCTTTTAAAGCTTTAAACTCAAAACAAAAATTAAGTCTAAGAGGAAAGTTGCCAAGACAAACATAAGGAACAAACTGAGCAAAAAAAATTTTAATTTTTTTTCTTTTTAGTAGGATTTATTCTGGGTTGGATTTTTTAGGGTAGGTTCGTTTTAAGGTTTAGGTGATATGGGAAATTGGTTTTTGGAGAATTAAGGGTTTATGGGCTTTACACGGGTTAGGGTATTTGTGGATTCGGAAGTGGGACAGTGGGGATTGAAGAAATGGTAGGCATCCCAAGTCTCACTTTTTTTAATTTATTAATTTTTTTGAGATTTTTGAAATCATTGATTTGATCAAAAAAATGCCACGTGTTAGCAAATCAGGCTTTTTAGGCTTGTTGGAGAATTTTATTGACAATCGGATATTTCTGGATACAAGAATGGAGCGATGAAGGTTGGGAAGGTGTAGGGTGGTTCAAACCCCTTTGGTGAGTCCCCTAGATCATTTGGAGGTCTTAGGGGCCTCGATTCGGTTAAAAATGTCATTTTTCAATGTTTTGGGCCCTTAAGGCCCATTGACAAATTTTGTTGGGAAATTGATATTTTTGGATTTTGAGAGTGGAGCAGAGTAGATGGGAGTTTACCGAGTCTTTCCAGGTGGGCCTATTAGACCATTAGGAGGTCTTAGGAGCCTCGACTCGATCAAAATGTCAAATTTTCATTGATTTGGGCCCTTGAGGCCCATTGATGAACTTTGTTAAAAAATCAGTATTTTTGGGTTCTTTCAAGTGAGGCCCCATTCAAATTAGGGTGTCTACAGAAGGAACAGTGGATGAGGAGAAAATAAAGGAAAATGGGAAGGACAAAGTGGATGAAGATGGCATAGAAAAAGAAATGGTGAAAGTGTCAGAAAAGGAGGCTACAGACTTCATTAAGCTCATTCGCAAGAGTGAACATAATATTGTGGACAAACTGAACAAGCAGCCGACTCATATCAGTATTCTGGGTTTTCTACAAAAATCAGAGAAACATCAAGAGATATTGCTAAGAGTCCTGGGAAAGTCACACGTACTTGCAACTACTTCGCTGGCATAATTGGAACAAACAGTGGCGCAAATCATGGCCTCCAACCCCATTATCTTCATAGAGAGCGAGTTCGTGCCAGAGAAACGAGGGCACATTGAACCTTTGAATATCATGGTCATGTGTAAGGGCATGATGGTAGTCAGAGTATTGATTGATAATGACTCAGCTCTCAATGTTTGTCCTCTCGAAACATTCCGCAAGCTCAACACCGACTGGTAGCATGTCAAACCCAACAGCAAGGTCGTCCAAGATTTCGACAGATCAAGAAGGATTCTCTAGGAGAAGTGGACCTACATTTAACAATAAGCCCCGTATATGTTCGAAGTAACGTTTGAGGTCATGGAAATACCAACAACCTTCAACTTACTGTTGGGCAAGCCATGGATCCATATTGCTAGGGCAGTACCTTCCTTTTTGCACCAAAGAGTCAAATTTATCATGGGATAGAAAATGATTTTTGTCTTAGTAGAAAACCTAATCCCGGCTGGGAGGGCTCCGGAAGTTCCCTTTATTGACATAGAAATGACGAAAGACAAGGTGTTGTACCACTCCTTTAAATTTGTGTTATTAATCATGTCGAGAAAGGGAAAGAGAAGGAGAAAACAGAGTTATCCAGGGAAAATCTAATGATCAGATAAGTCTTGAAAAAGGGCGGTTACCGACCCAAACAAGGGTTAGGACTAGGAAGAAAAGAGAAAGTCATGCCAATGGAAGCGAATAAGCACACTCCTTATTCCGGTTTGGGGTTTAGACCTACGAAAAAGGATATAGTAGAAATGAACGACAAAAAGAGAGAACTTCTACTAGCAAAAAAATAAAATCATGAATCAAACGTTTGGAATCTGGGCAAGGTTCCTCATATCAGCGTTAGCTTCTTGAAATCACAAGTCAGACCCGACAGTCTATCAGAACCACTGCCGACAAGGTTAGACAGAAAGTCGAGAACAGTAACTATCAAACCCCAGCACATTCAAGAAAACTCAATTGTTGAGTCACAATCATCCCTCATGGAGAGCATTGATGTCTTATTTAATAGGGATTCCAACGAAAGTCTACAAGAAACAATAGGAAAACCTGTACCCGCCGAATCCCTTGTAAGCAAAGAAAATGAATCACCATTCCCCATTGGCATCGACTGGGCATCAATCGTCATCCCACCAAGCTTGAGAGGGACTATGCCCAACTCTAACATTCAACTGGAGATCATGGTCATCTTCGAACCATCAAACAAACCATTTTCTCTTCTCATCCTCCTCCTCAGGGAAGGAGAAGTCTTAAAAAACTGGGAAGAATTCTCGTTAACCCTTGAGGCTATAGAGGCCTAAAAAAATGCCATTAGACAAATATAATTTGCCTGAGAATCATAACGAGCCCTCGTCCTCAGGTAAAGATGTTTTTTGAGGGCTCCCTATCTTTACTAATGAATTTGCATGATTATTCTTATTTCAGATGTCCGAAAAACAACAAAAAATCAAATACTCCTCAAAAATCAAAAAAATCAAAAACATTTCAAAAGACGAAAAAATCAAAAATCTTTCAAAATTGTAAAAAAATAGAAATTTTTCAAAAATCAAAAAAAGAATTTCAGAAGATCTGTCTTAATCAAATAAGTACCCAGATAGAACGAAATTTGAAAGGGACGGGTATGATTTCGATCTTGAACTCGATTTTGACCTCATGGGGATTGATAAAGAGTCTAAGGATGAAATGAAGTACCTACCCAAAGAAATAAAAGACATGGTAGAACGTCACAAGAAAGGTGTTCAGCCAAACATTGAGGATACAGATTCTATCAATCTTGGTACCAAAGGGAAACCACGAATCATCAAGATTGGAGCCTTAATAACATCGCAGCAAAATGAAAAAATGGTCGAATTATTGCAGAACTATCAAGACATATTTGCATGCTCATATATAGATATACCTGGGTTAGACACTGATCTAGTTGTCCACAAACTGTCAATTGCTCCTGGAAGCAAGCTGATCAAGCAAAAACTGATAGGACTGAAGCCAGAATCGACACTCAAGGTCAAAGATGAAGTCATGAAGCAGTTAAAAATCGGATTTCTTGCAGTCTCTACTTACCCGAATGGTTAGCTTACATCATCCCAATACCTAATAAAGATGGAAATATGTGCATGTGTGTTGACTACCGAGACCTGAACAAAGCCAGTCCTAAAGATGATTTTTCACTACCACATATCGATACTCTAGTCGATAATACAGTTGGGCATGGCATGTTCTCATTCATGGACGATTTCTCAGACTATAACCAGATAAAAATGACAGAAGAAGACTAGTAAAAGATCTCATTCATCACATCATGGGGTAATTTTCACTACAAAGTCATGGCATTCGGGCTAAAGTATGTAGGAACGACTTACCAATGGGCAATGACCGTATTATTCCATGATATGATCCATAAAGAAATAGAGGTTTACGTAGACGATATGATCGCTAAGTCCAACATAGAGGAGGACCATCTGGTAAATCTCAAGAAATTGTTCGACAAGTAAGGAAGTACAGCTTAAGGCTTAAACCAATAAAATGTGTATTCGAGACAACATCGAGCAAGTTATTGGGATTTACCATCAGTAGAAAGGGCAACGAGATAGATTCGACAAAAACTAAATGTATCCTTGAGATGAAGGCACCCATTTTAGAGAGAGATGTTCGAGCATTCTTGGGCAGAATACAATATATCAGTCGGTTCATAGTTCAACTCACGCATATTTGTGAGTCAGTCTTCAAGCTACTTAGAAAGGACAAGTCGAAGAAGTGGAACAAGGACTATCAGGAAGCTTTTGACAAGATCAAGCAATATCTACTCAATCCACCAGTCTTAGTCCATCCTATTCTAGGACGACCTCTGTTGATGTATATCTCAGTGCAGGAGACATTAATGGGGTGTGTACTAGGGCAACATAATAAATTGGGACGGAAGGAACATGCCATCTACTATCTTAGCAAAAAATTTACTGAGTATGAAGCGAAATATTCAACGCTTGAGAAAACTTGTTATGCATTAGTCTGGGCATCTCAACGATTATCTCACTATTTGCTTAGTTACTCGACTATACTTATCGTCAGGATAGACCCCCTTAAGTAATTTTTTAAGAAGTCAGCGTTAACAGGTAGCACTGCAAAATGGCAATTATTGTTATCTGACTATGTTACTCAAAAAACTATCAAGAGACAAGCCATCGCCGACTATCTTGCCGAACACCCATTGCCTGACTATGAGTCATTAAAGACAAACTTCCCCGATGAAGCCATACTATTTACTGAGATTGAAGATGATAACAAAGAGCCAAGTTGAAAAATGTATTTTGACGGAGCAGCCAATCAGAAAGGGAATGGAATAGGGGCAGTCTTAATCAAACCAGATAGGTCCCACGTGCCAATTCCAATCAGACTAAAGTTCAAATGTTCTAATAAAGAGGCTGAATACAAAGCATGCATAGCAGGGTTGAAAGCAGCACTAGATCTCGAGGTAGATGAAATCGATGTGTTCGGAGATTCAAGCTTAGTAGTCTATCAGACCACTAGAGAATGAAAGACCCGAGAGCAGAGATTGATCCCTTACCATGAATATCTTGAAGAATTGAGTTCAAACTTCAATATGATTTCATTTACATGCATGCCAAGAGCTAAGAATCAATTTGCAGATGCACTAGCTACACTCGCTTCCATGATCAATATTTCAGAAGATTTAGTCATTGTAGACACCGCATTATTGCATCTGTCTAATTCGACAATTCGTCACTCGATTTTGGAGGATTCCTAATGATGAATATAAAAGAACTCGAAGGCTTGTGAATACTGCTTGATTCATTCCGTTTCTAGTCTTTTCATCCCCCTACTCGTCACGACTCGACCTAGAAGTTTACGCACGCTTAGGATCGCTACATCTTACACCTGACTTAGCAAGCAAGCACGCATAGGTTCGTTATACAATTCGATAACTTAGAGACCTTGCTACGCTAGAAAAATAACTTTAGAACTTAGAACAATCATCAAAATGACGAAAATATCCTTCATAAATTTCAGATCTCCGAAAAGTCTCGAAGTACCTCTATTGCACTCAAAACGTGATTTCGAGTCTAATGAGACCCAAATCGATGAAAACAGATAAATTCAAAAAAATCGTCAAAAATCGTAAAAATGACCAAAACACCCCTTAACATCTAACTCTAACATAGAGACCTTGATCCCTAGGAAAATAAAATTCAAATAAAAAAATTAAACCAAAATAAAATTCAAATTGAAAATTAAACTAAAATCCAAATTTAAATTAATTTAAAATCGTAAAATCAAATTAAATTTCAATACAAAATAAAATTACATTTTCAAGAAATCGATTAAAATACAAAATCAAAATCAAAATCAAATTGAAAATCAAGTTAAAAATCACTCAACCATTAAAATGCAAATTGAATTAAAATTTTAAAAATCAATCAACCAAATCGACCAACTAAAAATGTAATTAACAAATTAAAATCCATTCGATCACATTTAAATCGAAATCCAATCAACCAACCAATTAAAAATTAAAATCAGTTTAAATTTCAAATTAAAATCAGTTTAAATTTCAAATTAAAACGCAAATTAATTAACCCGTTCAACATTTAAATTAAAAATTAAACTCAAAGAAAACAATTATTGAACCAAATTGGAATTAAACCAACCTAAATCGGAATCAAAAAAATTGACAAATCTAAAATTCAAACTCAAATAAACTCATCAACCAATCACAACTCAATAGTAGTAAATCACCCTAGTACGAGAAGCGTGAGATCCCCCTTTCTCATATTTTTTTTTTAATAAAAAAAATAAAAATAAAATAAAAAATAATAAAAAAAAAAAAATAAAACCCACGTTTTTCTCCTCTTATTCTCCAACGCACTCCTCTTACCCCACATCCTCAACCCACTTTTTCATCTCCAATGAGCTCAACCCTCTCTTCCTCTTTCTTCCCCACTTCTTCTCCAACTCTCTCCATCACTTTCCACTCCATAACCACCCACTCTCCTAACTACTTCCATCTTTCCTTCTCTTAACTATAAAAAAAAAATAGCAGCCATTGAAGAAAGGGAGAGCCATCATATTTTTCACCCCTCAGCATTCTTTCTCAAACCCCTACCCTCCACGTTAGGAATCAAACTCAAGCTGATCCCTCTCTCTCTTACATCTTTCTCAATTTCTCCACGTCTCTCTCTCTCTCTCTATCTTAAAAAAAGAGATAAGAAAAAAAAAAGTTTTTTTTTTACTGCCTCCATTAAAAAACGAACACATCTTTTTCTTCAAAAAAAAAAAACTGCACACCTTCCTTCTCCGAAAAAAAAATAGCAACTTCATCTCCCTCATCTCTCTGATTTCTCTCTCTCATTTTTTATGGTACAACTACCATAAAACACCAAACATTAAGAAAAACAGAGACGTTTTTTTTTTCTTGGCTGCTAGAGGAGAAAAAGAAAAATAAGCAACCATTTTTCAAAGAGACAAAAACATTTTCTTTTGTTGCCATATAAAAGAAAAAAAAAACTTGCTATAGATCTCTCTCCATTCTCATCTCCTTCATAGCTGCTGCATATTTTTTATCTCCATCAACATTTTTTTTTTGTTGCCTTGCCATTAATCTTTGCTGCCCAACCTCTCCTAGCCATAACCTTGCTTCCCTAACTCTATACTTCATTGCAATTTCTCTCTCTTTTTTTTCTTCCCCATATATATATATAAGACGTCTCTACCACTACCTTCTTCTACCACCAACGTTTCTGCCATTTATTCACATTTTTCACTAATTTACAGCAACCCCTTCATCATACATTCACTCACTTTCCACCGTTAATGTACTCAACACTCCTACCTATTAGAAGTAGATCCAAGACAGCCCATAAAACCTCAGCCATCTCTCTTCCTCTCCTATAGCAACGGCCTCAAGCAACCATTAGAGAAGAAGCAACTATTTTTTTTTTTTCATATACAATAGCAACCACTCCTTGTACCCTCCTTCTCTTCCAATTCCCAACAGCAGCAACGCTGTTCTCGCCCAACTTTTTACCACCGTAACATTGCACCCATCTTCTCTTTAACGTCCAAAACGGCCTCAGCCATCTCATTTTAATTTTCTATCTTGTACCATAACGGCAACACCCCATAGCGATCATCATTTTCTTCCTACACCTTTTGGCGCAGCTATTTCGAGGTTCTTTTTGAAAGAATCCAAGCTTCCAAAATCATTAGGCGAAGGTAATTCTTCTTTTTCTTATTTATTTATTTATTTATGTTAGTCTTGATTGCGTAATTTTATGCATATAAATTAATTCACCGATTTTTCGGGGTATACGTGGCACTAATGGCCACTTTTAAATTTTCAAAATGTTAGTGGATCGATTCGCCCATTTTTTGGTTGATAGATTGATTGAATCAATTCGCTAATATCAAGTTGGTGGACCGGCTCATTGGTGTTAATGTTATTGGGTCGATTTATCGATTTTTTTTTATTGGGCCAAATTATTAACGTTGGTATTCATCGACTCATATTTTTTTTGTGTATACGAAAATTTTAAAATCGATTTTCCTCAATAAAAAATCAATGAGTTGACTCTTGAATTTTTGTGTGCATTGGAAATTCCAAATCGAATTTCATTGATTAAAAACATGTGAGTCGACTCACTGATTTTAATACACGTGGCGATTAAAAAAAATCAAGATTCTTTTGGTAAACAAATTGCGAGTCGACTCGCTAATTTTGGGGACATTGAGAATTTGAATCGAATTTTTTAAAAAATTAGGCACATGGGTTAAATCACCGATTTAATACACGTGGCGATTCCAAAAGAAAATTAAGATTCTTTGGATTAACAAATTGCCAGTCAAGTCACTGATTTTAGGGACATTGGGAGTTTGAATTGATTTTTTTTTATAAAATAGGCATGTGGGTTAACTCACCGATTTAATACACGTGGCAATTCAAAAATCGAATTTATTTGATAAATGTCGTCAATGAGCCAATTCATTAATTTGATGTACGTGGCATTGAAAATCGATTTTCTATTATTCAAAGTATGATCGAATTGATCCATTAATTTTTGGTGCCATGTATGCCTCATTAAATCATATAATTATTTTAACCGTAGGATTTGTTTAGTAAATCTGATGCAATTTGATGATGATTGAACCCTAGTTTGACTTTTAGTCTTTGAATGTTGACCATAGAATATTTTTGGATCGTAGTAGAGACTGATAATCTTGATCAGGCGGATTCGGTGCCTAACACCTTCCGAAATCCGTAACCTGACCCCTTACCCATCTCTCTGATCCATGGACCGACCCATATCCATTTGGAGTTAATTTTGGTTCCTAGACCTAAACTAGGTAGCGACTCCCTATTCTTTTAAAAATCCTCGAGATACGTAGATCGGACCCATATCCGCTATTCAGCGGACGGCCGCGGGGGTCGAGGCGATTTCAGTGGCAACTCCCTTGGGAATTTTAAGGTCAAACTTGACCCGATCCAAGACTATCCTTAGGTTGACTTTTTTTCTCGAGTCAACCCAGTTGACTCAATGAAACTCTTTTATTAGGCTAGATTTGGTCCTTTTTTTCATTGGCATGTGATTAGATGTATTCAATTATTTATCTCTGTTGATTGGTTTGATGATTGGATGTATTTAATTTGAATGGTTGGATATTTGCGAAAAATGCCCCGGGCGCACTTTGTCCCTTTGCACACTCTCACAAGCATGCATACACATATTTGCATCATGTCATGTCCTTATAAACCAAGTAGCCGGATCTAAGCTAACCTGGTCCTTCGGGACACGGGGGACGCCCGTGAACGCTACAACTTTAGTACAGTATTTTCGGGTATATCAAACTGGAGCACCACGTACTGCTTGACCAAGTAAAACTGGAATAGTATATTGGTGTTTCGGGCTGAAGTGACCTAAGCTTTGTCCTAACCTAGCCTGAATCATATAAAAAGCCTAGAACTTAGGTGCGGTCCTATTAGGCCACGACTCGAATCGATCATAAGTGCTCCCGGGTTGCTTTTCTCTAAACTAACCAAAAGGTAAGTGGGTAGACCGATCCACACCGCTCAAATGGAACCCGCAATATCGATCCAACCCAATAATTGTAATTGAAAAGTTGTGTTAGTCAAATCATTTTCCAACCCACTAGCCTAATTGGTAAGTTGATCTTTCAGATCAATATACGAGCCGATTGTTTTTTTGAATCTATTGGATAGAATCGATCCGAATGTGGTAACTGAACTTTTTTTCTGACCAATTCTATTCAATGGATCAGACCTTTCTTTAAATTAAAACGGTTGAATCACATTAAAGATCGTACCAAAATATAGACGTGGTTTAATGTGTTAGTAATGAGAGTTAGTTTCTTTTGGTTAGATGGCTCATGATGATGTACAAGTGTTGATGGAAAAAGCTTTAGATGCGTTCACCACCGTTGAAAAGTACAACTTTGGTGCATATGGACTTCAAAGCGTATTCTCTCTCAAGTCAGTAACTATCAATTGGAACCTCTTATGTGCCGCGGCCAATTTCTGGGATCCGAATTACCACGTATTCCGTTTTGGTTCAGTCACACTTTGTCCAACTCATGAAGATTATTGTAATATTATGGGGATAAGCACATTGGGTCCGATGATTCGTCTTCCATCAAAATCCAAATTCACAAAAGAACTTTCGAAAGGGTTACAAGCTAAGCCAAAAAAAGTAAGAAGATTCATAGATCATGGTTTACTGAACATGCGGAGACTTCTAGAAGTACACCAAACTTCTGAACAAGAAAATCCTGGGGATTTCGCTCCAGAACCCCATAGGAAGGCCAGGGATTTTACTATATGTCTGGGGGTATTGTCAACATATTTTCTGGTTTCATTTAGGATGGGTCATCAGTTACCAAGCTTCTTTGCAGATATTGCCGGACAACTTAAAAACAAGGTTAACCCAATCCCCACAATACTCGCCGAGACTTTTGAGGGATTATCAAATGAGAATGCACCAAGAGGGGCAGGATTTCATGAAAGTCCACATTTGCTTTATCTGTGGTTATGTATCTGACTTCGCATCGCAGAGTTCCCGCAAATTAAAAAAAGTAAATGGGAAAAATTCACAAGAAAGGAAATATTGGTGGACTTTGCATCCATAGAAGACTGGAAGGACTGGCCCTCAAATTTGACTACACAAGATGTAAATTGGGATAGATTGGAATCAAGAATGGATGAAGGCACCGTGCTTGCTTCAAAAGGTTCTGATCATGTAATGCTCACTGGTCTGCTGAATACATCTTTTTATTGTCCAAGGATGATACCAAGACAGATAGGATTCCCTTCATGGATCCCAATGCTTCTGAGGAATCGACATCCTATTAAAGAGCTGACTGTGCACTTGGTAGAACATATAGCTATCGCTTGGGACCATCGGTTACTTATTAAATCAGAAGATAACCAGGCATTCAAGAAGCAGAAGAGAGAAGTAGAAGAGCATGTAGAGTCCTAGATCGAGTCATCTTTTCTTTAAGAGGAGAGTCTCCTCATTTCTTTTGTGTTCGCATTTGTCTCATTGGTACGATTTTTAATGAGAAGTCTTTTTTTATAAGGTCCTAATTAACAATAAATCACCTCATCAGACATAAGTTCGACCAGCACAACTCATCAATTATAATAATAAAAGCAAATGCTATCAAAAGAGACCAATTCTTAATTCACCTTTGATGGGGTTTCAGGATACTATTGCGCCCAAACTTAAGCGTTCGCCACCTAGTTGGAATCGAGATTCAGGTCGTTTGGAAAACATCAGCACCAAGTGAACCATCGAAAATGGCTTCTGAATCTGAACTCACAGAAATTCGTAAGATCCTGGCAGTCTTTGCAATGGATATGAACAATATAAAAAGTAAGGTAGAAGAGCTAGAACAGATATCTAAGTCAACAAAAAGACCAACCTGATGATCAAAGGGGCAAGGGATCGGAAGGTAGCACAGCTAAGAATCTGGATGAGGTTTATGAGCTTGACGAAAATGAGGAGCATTTTAATGAGAATCCAATGTTAGCCAACAGAATGACTCAGTTGGAAACAGCCGTGAAGAACATAAAAGGGATTGATGAAATTGCGGCAGGAATAGAGGCTTTGAATTAAATCCCTAAGATCCGTCTGCCCGAGAAGTTTGTTATGCCAGAAATGGAAAAATTCAATTGAGTAGGCTGCGCAAAAACGCATCTCAAGGTATATGTCACCAACATGCGCACAATGGACCTCAATGACGAACAGATGACATTATTGTTCCAACATACTCTATCAAGATCAGCGCTACGATGGCTAATGTCCCAAGATTCAACTGCAATAAGGACATGGAAAAATATGTCAAGGATGTTCTGGCACCAATACAAGTACAGCACTAAAATCTAAACTTCTCGAAGGGATTTGGAATCCACTAAGCAGAAGAATGGGGAAACATTTACCGATTTTATTAGCCGCTGGAGGGCTAAAGCTGCACAGATGTGGGATAGCCCATCAAAAAAGGAACAAGTGGTAATCATCTTGAAAAACCTCTCGCAGGGGTATACTCAGCATTTAGTTGCCCAATATCTCCCCACATTCGAATCCCTATTACAAACTGGAAGCCAACTTGAGGATGCCTTTGCTTCTGGGATCCTTTCCAACTCTTCCGACAACAAGACCAAAAAATGTTTCATTAATTCCAAACCAAACATCAACCATGCCTATATAGCCAAGACTTTCACTACCCCAGCTCAACCCCCAGCTTGTACCAATAACCAGGAAAATTTGGGTAGAGCCCCCTTTCGACAGTTCACAAATCTAGGGATGACCCTCACTGCGGCCTTCCAGAAACTATTAAAAAAAGGGCTCCTCACCCCTCTCCAACCTCGACATCTACCAAATCCCCTACCAACTTCACATAACCCTAACATCTTTTGTGAATTCCATCAAAACCCTGGTCATCATACTGACCGTTGCATCTCTCTCCGCCATGCCATCCAAAATCTCATCGATGATAAAAAAAAGTCATCATTCCTACCCCAACACCGCCAAATGTCACTACCAATCCACTCCCTACATATCAACCTCCACCAACACTGAATATAGTCTCCAACACCCAACTACCATTCGACCCAGTCTCTCTCATTCACCCAATCTACGCCAAACCACCCAGTTATCCTATTGTTGGAATAACTTTCAATAATGAGATCTATGCCACAAGCCATGAGCCATTTGATCTAACTGAAGATGAATCATACTATCTATCCTCACCTCACTACGATAGTCCATTATATATCAGCCACCTCTTGGTACAAATGATCTCAAAAAGCCCATTCTCTATAACAGATGAAGATCCTTACCTATTGGCCGAAGAAGACGAGCCATTTCCACTCTCTTGTGATGAAGTTAAGCACATGACATGAGGAGGGAGAGTCTTTAAGCCACCGAAACTTAGAGTTGACAATCCAGCGGCCTTGGCAAGGAAGGAAAAAAGTAAACCCCATTCAAGAAACTATTGAAGAGGATGATATCGTGATCAAATAATTAAAAAAGGCAGGTGCCAACATTTCAGTTTGGGGTTTGCTCATGGCCTCCACAGCTCATAGAGAAGTTGTTCTCAAAGCATTAAGTGCAGCCCAAGTTTCCCTCGACACATCTCCGGATCAATTAGCCAGTATAGTAGGGGCAATCCATGTTGAAAATAGTCTGTTCTTCTCAGATTCAGATCTCCCAAAAGAAGGGCCGAGCCATACAAAGTCGTTACATATTACAATTGACTGCAATGGAATGAGAGTCCCTCTAGTCTTGGTAGATAATGGAAGCGACTAAATGTCTGTCTGTTGAAAACTGCAACTTGCCTCGGGTTCAAGATAGAAGACTTCAAACCAACTAGCCAAGGCGTTAAAGCTTATGATAATACGAAAAGGGATGTACTAGGGACTTTGCAGCTACAAATATCCACAGGTATAGCAAACTTCCCTATGGAATTCCAAGTCTTGGATATTCAGTCATCATTAAACCTATTACTAGGGAGATCGTGACTACATCAGATCAAGGCCGTACGTTCTACTTTGCATCAGAAGATTAAATTCATCAAGGACGGTTTAGTGATCACACTTCATGGGGATGCTGAAATTATGGGGATTGTGAATGAAATAGAAATCAAGGATAAATCGTTGTCTGAAATTCAACCCGAACAAAAAGAAATACAACTCAGCGGGTTTGATTTGAAAATATTCATGTTTTCAGTGGGATGATTCCACGAAAGAACTGGTACCTATCGATAATACATTCAATTGTTGCGTGGCCAGCATGTTCAAAAGTATGAGATTTTTCCCAGGCATGGGCTTGGGTCGTAGACAACAAGGGATTAAAGCTGCACCAGCCATTCAAGAAGTAGTTGGGACATTCGAATTAGGGTACGAACCTACCAAGGAAGACTATGCCCGATATTGAAAGATAAGGAAAGATAAGGCGAATACGAGAAGGCAAGGGCATGTCATCGATCTAATCAACATAAAGGCTTGTCGTAAAACCCTTAATGGACGCTTCATGAAAGTAGGGGAAGATTTTCTTTATTGTGGTTTTTCAGAACTTTCATCAATCACCTCACGGGTACCCGTCAGTCAGGATTTGAGATTTTCTTTTGAATGAGTTGACCTGACAAGGAAGAAGACGAAGCATCTAAAGAACTCAAAGGAGCAGATGATTGGCAGACAACTGTGGATTCACTCAATATTGCTCAGATGTTTCTCGAAGAAGGAAACGTGTCAGTCTTGTCAGTTAAGAATGGTGCTCAAAACTAACAGTCTGTAATCACACCCGTAGTCGGGTTTCTTTCCAATTACCATGTAATGAGTCCTTTGTTGTATGTTGGGTCTAGTCATGATGAGTCTGTCGAGTCTGCAGTAAGTCCTGTCACCCCATCTATCTTTAATGAAATAGAAGAAGTTTCTGATTACCTCGAGTGCAATAATGATTTGACTGATAATCTGACTTCGAATGATGAATCTTCTGATGAAGAAACACCTATCGAATTAATTAAACTACTTGAACAAGAAGATGAACGTCGGGCTCAACTTGTAATGGAGGAAATAGAACTAGTCAATCTCGGGACTAAAGATATTCCTCAAAAGATTCAAATTGGAGTCACCTTATCTCCCAAGGAACGCGAAGGGATAGTAGATTTGCTTAGAAAGTTCAAAGACGTATTCGCGTGGTCTTATGAGGACATGCCAGGAGTAAGTACAGATATCGTCCAACATCGGATTCCATTGCATCCAGATGCTCGGCCAGTAAAGCAGAAACTCCGACGTATGAAGCAAGAATGGACTTTGAAGATTAAGGAAGAGGTCACTAAGCAGATCAATGCTGGATTCTTGGAAGTGGTGGAGTACCCAGAATGGATTTGCTAATATAGTCCCAGTTTCCAAAAAAGATGGGAAAGTGAGATGTGCGTGGACTTCAGAGATTTAAATAAGGCCAGTCCAAAAGATAGTTTTCAGTTGCCTCACATAGATGTATTGGTCGATAATACAGCAGGGCACCCATGCTTTCGTTTATGGATGGGTTTTCGGGGTACAACTAGATAAAGATGGACCCTCGTGACATGCAAAAGACATCATTCATCACGCAATAAGGAATATTTTGCTACAAAGTCATGCCTTTCGGTTTGAAGAACGCTGGGGCTACCTATCAGAGAGCAGCTACGACCTTATTGCACGACATGATACACAAAGAGGTCAAAGTCTATGTGGATGACATGATAATGAAATCAAAAGAACGATTGGGACATGTCGCTACATTAGAGAAGTTTCTTTCAAGGATCCAAAAATACCAGTTACGCCTTAACCCTCAAAAATGTGTATTCGGAGTGACTTCTAGAAAATTACTTAGATTCGTAATCAGTCAAAGGGGGATCGAAGTAGACCTTGGAAAAATTAAAGGTATACAAGAAATGGCACCTCCTTAGACTGAAAAACAGATTCGGGGGTTCTTAGGCAGAATTCAGTATGTTAGTAGATTTACCGCTCAGCTCACCAATGTGTGCGAACCTATATTCAAGCTTCTCAAGAAAAATGAGCCGACAGTATGGAATGAGCAATGCCAAAAAGCTTTTGACCAAGTTAAGGAATATCTCTCAAATCTGCCTATTTTGGTTTCGCCTACCACAGGCGAACCTCTTCTCCTTTACTTGTTAGTCACGGAAGAAGCTATGGGATGCATGCTAGCACAGTACGACAAGGACAATCACAAAGAGAGGGCCATCTACTATATCAGCAAGAAGATGTTAGAATATGAACGAAAGTATTCAGCTCTCGAAAAGACTTGCCTAGCACTAGTATGGGTTACTCAAAGGCTTCGGCACTACATGCTCTCTCATTCAGTCATTCTGTTATCTCGGATGGACCCCCTAAAATATCTCTTCGAGAAGTCGGCATTGACAGGTAGAACTGCACGTTGGTTGTTGTTGTTATCAGAATTCGACATTACACATGTTACGCAAAAATCTGTCTAGGAAAGAGCAATAGAAGAATACTTGGCTGATCACCCAGTAACAGAAGGAACAAGACCTATCGATCAATTCCCAGATGAAAATATCCTGAACCTTGAAGAAGAATTGCGAGATAGTGTATGACGGTTATACTTTGATAAAGCGGCGAATCAGAACGGGTATGGAATAGGGGCAGTCTTGTTCTCTCCTGAACGATGTCACATTCTGATTGCTATTAAGTTAGCTTTCTCCAATACTAATAATACAGCTGAATACGAAGTATGCATTGCCGGGCTCGAGGCTGCTTTGAATCTGGGTATCATAGAAATTGAAGTATTTGGAGATTCAGCCTTGGTTATACATCAGTCGTTGGAAGAATGGAAAACTAAGGATGTGAAACAGAAGCCTTATTACGAGTATCTGCTAAATTTAGTAAGAAAGTTCAAAGTCATCTTGTTCCAACATCTTTCAAGGGTAGAGAACAGATTCGCTGACACTTTGGCTACTCTTTCTTCGATGATCCATTTGCCTTCAGGCATGGAACTAAGGCCTATCATAGTCGAAATCAAAGATAAACCTGCATATTGCCATTAGGTCGACATCGCTGCTCGACTCCCTGACGGAAAGCCATGGTACACTGACATCCAGAAAGTATTGGAAAAACAAGAGTTCCCAGTTGAAGAGTCAAGGAAAGAACGACAAACCATACAGAGATTCGCATCCCAGTTCATCCTGTGCCCAGGAAACTTATATAAGAGGTCTTATGATTGAATTCATTTGTCATGTGTTGACGAAAATCAACCTGAACGATTAATGGAAGAGTTGCATTCCAGATACTATGGACCGCATATGAGTGGGAAGATGTTAGCCAAACGAATCATGAGACAGGGATATTATTGGCCAACAATGGAAACAGACTGTCATCACCTGGTCAAGACCTGCCATAAATGTCAAGTACATGCTAACCTCATACATGTACCTCCATCTCAATTAGTTGGTTTGACTTCGCCGTGGCCATTTTCTGTTTGGGGTATCGATATAATTGGCAAAATCACACCGAAAGCATCGAATGGACATGAGTACATTCTCGTGGCCATTGATTATTTTACAAAATGGGTGGAGGCCACTTCATATGTTGTTCTCACTGCATCCAAAGTTACCAAGTTCGTCCAAACTTATATTATTAGCCGATATGGGGTACCTTCTGAATTGATCTCTGATAACGAGTCACATTTCAAAGCTGAATTTATTTCCATGTGTTCAAAGATCAAGATCCGACACCACAAATCATCACCCTACCGTCCCCAGACTAACGAAGCGGTTGAAGCAACCAATAAGAATCTCAAGACAATCATCAAGAAGATGTGTCAATCGCATAGGGATTGGTCTGAAAAATTACCATTTGCGTTTTGGGCATACCATACCTCGATACGATCTTCCACCGGAGCCACCCCTTATTCACTAGTGTACGGAATGAAAGTTGTCTTGCCAGTTGAAATGGAAATCCCATCCCTCAGGATTCTAATGGAAAGTCAGTTATCAGAAGCAAACTGGGTTTGTCACCGGTACGAAGAGTTGAACTTAATCGATAAAAAATGGCTTAAAGCATTGTACCATGTGCAAGCCTATCAGAGAAAAGTCGCTCGGGCATTTGATAAAAGGGTTAAAATTCGCGACTTACTGGAGACCTCGTACTTAAAGAAAATCAAGCACCCATCTTCGATCCTAGAGGCAAATTCAAACCCAATTAGGGAGGTCCTTTTATTGTCAAAGAGGTACTGCCTGAAAAAGCTGTCAAACTCCAAGATCACGATGGCATCGAATTACTAGAACCGATAAACCTTGACCAAATCAAGCGGTATTACATTTGAGGAGGCCATCTTCGGTCGAACCAATTTTCCTGTAACCTAGTTAAATATCTCCTTTCTCAGCCCCTTGCAGCTATTTAAAAAATAATAATAAATAATAAAAAAACATTTTTCTTTCTCAGCCCGATCACTTAACCCAGGGGAGGGAAATTTTCGAACTACGTTTTGGTCTAATCCCAAAATTCTGGGGTACGTAGGCAACCTAAGAAGTTATTTCAGGCCCGAGCAGTTCAAAATAAAAAAAAATATTCCCCCACAAAGAAAATTGTCAAAATGGGAAAGGAAAAGAAAACTAATTTAAAGGAAAGCCACACAAGGGGCATTCGGATTCTTGAGCCTTAAGTCTCATTTCTTTCTTAGCCTACTCCTAAGCCCACCTATGGAAGCCCTCCTAAGTACCGCATGAAAAGGTCGAGGAAAATAGCAAGCGTAATCAGACAGTAACTCTAGAACTCTAAAAAAAAAAAAAAAAAAAAAGAGATTACTAGGTTGAAAACCCGAAAGGGCGGCTTAGGCAAAATTTAAGGCAAGCTCGCAAAGTTGAAAATCCGAAAGGACGGCCTTAGCAACAATCAGAGCAAAGAAAAAGAAATTTATAAGCTCGCTAAATTGAAAACCTGAAAAGGCGGTTTAGGCAAAAATTAGAGCATGCTCGCTAGATTGAAAACCTGAACTGGCAATCTAGGCAAAAGGTAGAGCAATCGAAAGAGAATCTCCATCGAGCCGAGAATCTGTAAAGACGAGCCGAGTCAGAGCATCAAAAGTCTGAATGACCAAGCTTCAATACCCAGTTTAAGTCAGGCAAATACTTAGAAGCCACATGTATCTCGTCTACGATTAATCTGAAAAAGTTTATTTTCCCAAGCGAGCCAAAGGGGAAGAATATGATCTCCAAGATGAATCTCAAAATTGAATATTTGTTTCCAACAGATAAGCTTGACTTATGATCTTCAATAAAGTCAAAATTAAAAGTGAATCCTTATTGCACTTGTGGTAATCTAAGACTTCTAATTTTCATATTGAGGGGCACTTCTCCTTTTGTTTGGAAGCATATTTATTTTCCTCCTACATTAGGGGCATGTCATTTCAAAATATGTTCAATTATCTCTAGTGTAATGTCCTATCAAACTAGGGGAATTTTTGTTCTTAAACTTGATCAATTCCAGTCCCAAAGGATAAGGAAAATCTGAAATTAAAGTTTACCCTTTTGATAGCATTTTTTGAAAACCCCTGAGGTTCAAATGTTGACCTGACCATCTAAAAAAAATGATTCCTGTGGAGTGAGATTTTTACTCCAGTAATTTGCTCAGACCTGCCGAGATTCTTTCTCGGATTGCTCAGACACCGCCGAGGGTTTTCTTAGATTTTGCTCAGACCTGCTTAGATTTTTCTCAGACATTGCCGAGGGTTTTCTCGGATTTTACTCAGACTTGCTCAGATTTTTCTCAGACCCGCCGAGATTCTTTCTCAGACACCGCCGAGGGTTTTCTCGGATTTTACTCAGACTTACTCAGATTTTGCTCAGACTTGCCGAGTTTATTTCTCGGATTTTGCTCAGACCCACTGAGATTCGTCTCAGATTTTTCTCAGACTTGCTTAGTTTATGCTCAGAGTTTACTTAGTTTTATCTGATTTTTTAAAAAAACATGTTTCACGAATTTTTTATGTTCATCACTACACAATGTCACACCCGTGCACTCGCATTGCATTTGCATTAGTCAAGGAGAATTTTTCAAATTCAAAGATCTGACATTTTTTTTTCCAATGAAGGTTACCCTCGAGGATCTGGATACTTTGACAAATGACGAAAAAAGCTGCAAAATGGACTGTCACTAGCTTTGGCATTTGGATATCGCACTATCTACCACAATAAATTGGGCATCTAGTTTGCTTCCACCCTCTACCAAAGAGGGGCATCTGTAGACACCCCATTATTGCATCTGCCTAATTCGACAATTCGTCACCCCATTTTGGTGGATTCCTAATGATGAATATAAAAGAACTCGAAGGCTTGTAAGTACTGCTTGATTTATTCCGTTTCTAGTCTTTTCATCCCCATACTCGTCACGACTCGACATAGAAGTTTACGCACGATTAGGATCGCTACATCTTACACCTGCCTTAGCAAGAACGCACGCATAGGTTCGTTACACAATTCTATAACATAAAGACCTCGTTATGCTAGAAAAATATAACTTTAGAACTTAGAAATACTTACACAGTAACTAAAAGAAAATTTACAATAAAATTTAAAAAAATCCGTAAAAAAATCATCAAAATAACCAAAATACCCTTCATAAATTTTCGATCTTCGAAAAGTCTCAAAAGTACCTCCATTGCACTTAGAATGTGATTTTGAGTCTAATGGGACCCAAATCGATGAAAACAGATAAATTCAAAAAAATCGTCAAAAATCATCAAATGACAAAATACCCCCTCATAAATTTTGGATGTCCGAAAAGTCTCGAAAGTACCTCCATTGTACTCAGAACGTGATTTCGAGTCTAACGAGACCCAAATCGATGAAAACAGATAATTCAAAAAATCGTCAAAATCGTAAAAATGACCAAAACGCCCCTACATTAACTCTAACATAGTGACCTTGATCCCTAGGAAAATAAAATTCAAATATAAAAATTAAACCAAAATAAAAATTCAAATTGAAAATTAAACTAAAATTCAAAATTTAAAATTAATTTAAAATCGTAAAATCAAATTAAATTTCAATACAAAAATAAAATTTACATTTTCAAGAAAACCGATTAAAATACGAAAATCAAATCAAAATCAAATTGAAAATCAAGTTAAAAATCACTCACCAATTAAAATGCAAAATTGGAATTAAACTAAAAATGTAATTAACAAATTAAAATCCATTCGATCACATTTAAACTGTCACGGACCTATTCTTTCGAAGCGGGGTCGTGCGGCGCAAGGGGTCAAATCCACTTGCAAGCCTGTAAAATGATCGTACACCACACACAAAACGTAACTAGCAAACAAGTAAACGAGGCAACACACGAGATAAAGCCCAGAGGCAACTTTGTTGATATAATATTGATTACACGGTGTAAACGCGTTATAAAAGCAAATAGATACGTTACAAGCAATTGATGATCCTATGACACGCGGGACTTCCATGGAGCTGGGCTTCAAGGCTTCAACAACGGGGTGTAGGCCGGGGATTGGGATAAGCACTGACACCCTTCCTACAAAGTGTATGCTAAGTCTTTACTAGATTTCCAGAAGGAAATCAAAAGTAGAGGCCGGTCATACTCCCTTATTACGAAAATGCCACTAAGCTAACAAGTGTGCCCTGGCACGGGGCGACACGTACCCTAAGCTAACAGATATGCCCTGGTACGGGGGCTGACATGGTTTCATAACGAGCCTTACATACTGTTACATGAGTGCTCCCGGGTAGCTCCGGGCGAGCTTACACCTAACTCTAGGTGACAGATGATGTGGCCGTTACAGTTCTCCCCCACTTATTCTGCAGACGTCCTCGTCGCATTGACCTGGTAAACACTCTCAAACATCGGCTGCTTGAAAGGTTGTAGGTTCTCTGCACTCTCCTGTAGCTTCAAATTCTGGCATGTCCTGTGTGACAAAGTACTCCACGTGCTGCTGCTGCTGTTGCTGGATGGAACTGCTGCTGAAATGACGTCTTCGAGAACTTTGTCGACAGCACGCTCTGGCTGAAAAGCTGAATGAGAAGTGGTACGTGTTGGAATGCTGCGCGCAGGATCTCCTGGATCTGCTTGGTTCGGCTTAAGCTTCTTGCATGGAGGACAGAGTAGATGCTGTGTAACCTGTACGGTAACCAGAGTTTAGCAAACCTGTACGTCCTTGGACTGTGTCCTCCTGTAGCCTGAAACAATAGTGTGAGAAGTTAAACACTGTTGGCCTGATATAAAATTCAAAAGTACTCTTGTTGGAGGAAGAGTTCTTCTGAGTGGTGGAATTGAACAAATTCGCCCAATTCGGATGATCGGCATTGGCAAGATGCCTAAAATACTCCAACGCAGAACTGAATCTCTCCGTGGCCAAACTGATTGATGATGTACACTGCTCGAAAAATCAAGCTGGAATCTAAGTAGTCTGCATGGTCCGTTCCATAACTTCCCTGTGACTCTTGAATCTCTGAGCTGACAACACTCTGAGGTACATCACAATTCTTGCTGACACTCTGACTAAGTGGCTGAGGGGCTTCTCTTCTTCGCAACTTGAATCTTACAGTAACCTGATCTCTGACCTAACTCTGAAAAACACTTGGCTGTCCCACGCTTATCAAACAAATGGTGATCTTCTTCACTGCTCGATTATCGATACAACGTCTTGGAAGACCCATACTGCTGCTTGCTCAACTCAGCTAGTCTTGGATGATTCATCTGTAAGGCCTCTCTATAAGAGGTGTGGCAACAGGTAGCAATTCATTCTGATGATCATTCGACCTACGTGGCTGTAGTGTCTTCGGAAGCAAATTCGCTATCTCATCATCAACTTGCTAAAACTGTGTGGCTCGTGTGGGAGTTGAACTATGGTCCTTTTCTTCGGCTTCAACTCTCAAGGAAGCAATGTACGGTTGCTTACCTTTCTTCAACCCTTTCTTCACCTGAATGGCTGAAATCAAATTCCCTCTTCCTTGCCTGTGGAGACGGGAACAAAGCTTGGACATTCACCTAGCATGCCCAAGGTGTTGGCGAATGGCATGGTACCAACCCTGTTCTGTCGCATGAAATCCATCCCAATGACAACTCTGAACTCATCGAGCGGAACTGCGAGTAAATCAAGCTTACCCTTCCATGTACCTATCTTGACGGACACTGACTTGGCCGAACCTTGGATAGCAGTGGCTTGGGAGTTTACAGCTTTCATACGGCTTGAACCCTTATCTAGCCGGATATTGAGACGCTTCGCCTCTGCGGGGGTAATGAAACTGTGAGTAGCTCCTGTATCAACCATTGCCTGGGTGGTCTTTCCACCAACTTCAATATCGACATACATTAGACCCTTCCGTTTCCGGCTATTCTGAGTCTCAGATGTCTGTTTCATTGCATTCAAAAGATGCAAGGCTCCCATGTGAGGAGAATCTTCATAATCTCGCCCACTCGTACTCTCGTGACTAGGGTTACTCTAGGAAGCTAATAGTGCAGTCAGTTTGGCTCGCTGTGGGCACTTGACTGTCTTGTGAGGCCCCACCACACAAAAACACATCCATGCTTGTGACGACGCTTGACTGGCGAGGTACTTCTGCTCTGTGAAGGAGAGGAGTTCCGTAATGATCCCGGACTGGAACTCTTTCTATGCCTTCCATTCTTGCCATTCGAAGACTTCTTTGTGTACTCAGGTTGCTGGTAGTAACCCTTCGATTGAGGATGTACATACTGTTGGCTCCCTCCCGCGGGAGTTATAATCAGTCAACCGCTCGGCTGCTGCAATTGCAGACGCGAGATCTTCCACACGTTTGCCGTTGGAGTTCTGTCTGAACCCAGGCTTGAGTCCTTCTTGGAATGAGAACAGCTTGTCTTTCTCTGACATATCACGGATATCAAGCATTAAGGCGAAAAACTGCTTGACGTACTCGTGAACTGTACCTGTATGTTGGAGTTGCCTCAACTTTCTGCGGGCAATGAACTCCACGTTCTCTGGTAAGAACTGGTGCTTCAATTCTTTCTTGAGGTCCTCCCATGTATCGATGGAACATTGGCCACTTTCCATCTAGGTGTACTTTGTCCGCCACCATAGCTTGGTGTCACCTGCAAGATACATAGAAGCAGTTGTTACTTTTACCTCTTCGGAATCCGGACGAGCTGCACGGAAGTACTGCTCCATGTCGAACAGGAAATTCTCAAGCTCTTTCGCATAGCGAACACCATTGAAGGTACGTGGCTCAGGTACTCGCAAGCGCGAGGTAGAAGCATCACTACTGGTAGGTCGTTCGTTACCGACGGCGCGGACCAGGAGGCCTACTTTCGTAGTGAGTTCTGTAATCTGTTCTTGTAAGACGGCTAGACTGTCTCGGGTATCTTTCTCGAGGGCTGTCACTCTAGCTCTGGATGTCTCGGATCTTTCCTCCAGCGTGCTCTGGCGATCATCTATTCGTGCAATACCATCAACAATACCGGATAGCTACCTATCTTTTCCTCCAATACCTCGATGCGTCCCTTTTTTGTACGTGGTGCTGGTGTGTTTGTGAGCGGGTAGATCCGCGGTACTAGTAGTCCTCTTACCATCGTTCGCGTGAACCAAATGGAATCTCGGGGAATAGCTAGGGGGAATACCAACTGTGCTCAAAACAACTACTGCTCTGATACCAACTGTCACGGGCCCTATTCTTTCGAAGCGGGGGTCGTGCGGCGGCAAGGGGGTCAAATCCACTTGCAAGCCTTTAAAATGATCGTATACCACACACACGTAGCTAGCAAACAAGTAAACGAGGCAACACGAGATAAAGCCCAGAGGCAACTTTGTTGATATTTAATATTGATACACGGTGTTGATGTTGTGTGTAACGCGTTATAAAAGCAAATAGATGCGTTACAAGCAATTGATGATCTATGACACGCGGGACTTCCACGGAGCTGGGCTTCAAGGCTTCAACAACGTGGGTGTAGGCCGGGGATTGGGATAGCACTGACACCCTTCCTACAAAGTGTATGCTAAGTCTTTACTAGGTTTCCAGAAGGAAACATCAAAAGTAGAGGCCGGTCATACTCCCTTATTACGAAAATGCCACTAAGCTAACAAGTGTGCCCTGACACGGGGCTGACACGTACCCTAAGCTAACAGATATGCCCTGGTACGGGGGCTGAATGGCTTCATAACGAGCCTTACATACTGTTACATGAGTGCTCCCGGGTAGCTCCGGGGCGAGCTTACACCTAACTCTAGGTGACAGATGATGTGGCCGTTACAGTTCGAAATCCAATCAACCGACCAATTAAAAATTAAAATCAATTTAAATTTCAAATTAAAACGCAAATTAATTAACCCGTTCAACATTTAAATTAAAAAATTAAACTCAAAGTAAACAATTATCGAACCAAATTGGAATTAAACTAACCTAAATCGGAATCAAAAAAATTGACAAATCTAAAATTCAAACTCAAATAAACTCATCAACCAAACACAACTCAACAGTAGTAAATTACCGTAGTACGAGTAGCGTGAGATCCCCCTCTCTCATCATTTTTTTTTAATAAAAAAAATAATAATAAAATAAAATAAAATAAAATAAAATAAAAAAAATAAAACCCACGTTTTTCTCCTCTTCTTCTCCAACGCACTCCTTCTACCCCACGTCCTCAACCCACTTCTTCTCCAATGAGCTCAACCCTCACTCCCTCTTTCTTCCCCACTTCTTCTCCAACTCTCTCCATCACAATCCACTCCATAACCACCCACTCTCCTAACTACTTCCATATTTCCTTCTCTTAACTATAAAAAAAAATAGTAGCCATTGAAAAAAGGGAGAGCCATCATCTAATTCTCCCTCAACATTCTTTCTCAAACCCCCACCCTCCACGTTAGGAAACAAACTCAAGCTGATCCCTCTCTCTCTTACATCTCTCTCAATTTCTCCACGTCTCTCTCTCTCTCTCTATCTTAAAAAAAAAAAGAAAAGAAAAAAAAACATTTTTTTTTGCTGCCTCCATTAAAAAAACCAGCACATCTTTTTCTTCAAAAAAAAAAACTACACACCTTCCTTCTCCGAAAAAAAAAATAGGAACTTCATCTCCCTCATCTCTCTGATTTCTCTCTCTCATTTTTTATGGTACAACTACCATAAAACAGCAAACATTAAGAAAAACAGAGACGTTTTTTTTTTCTTGGCTGCTAAAGGAGAAAAAGAAAAACAAGCAACCACTTTTCAAAGAGACAAAAACGTTTTCTTTTGTTGCCATATAAAAGAACAAAAACTTGCTATAGCTCTCTCTCCATTCTCATCTCCTTCATAGCTGCTGCAATTTTTTATCTCCATCAACATTTTTTTTTTTGTTACCATTGAATCTTTACTGCCCAACCTCTCCTAGCCATAACCTTGCTTCCCTAACTCTCTACTTCATTGCAATTTCTCTCTTTTTTTTCTTCCCCATATATATATATAAGACGTCTCTGCCACTACCTTCTTCTACCACCAACGTTTCTGCCATTTATTCACCTTTTCCACTAATTTACAGCAACCCCTTCATCATACATTCACTCACTTTCCACCGTTAGTGTACTCAACACCCCTACTTTTCCCACCTATTAGAAGTAGATCCAAGACAGCCCATAAAACCTCAGCCATCTCTCTTCCTCTCCTATAGCAACGGCCTCAAGCAACCATTAGAGAAGAAACAACTATTTTTTTTTTCATATACAACAGCAACCACTCCTTGTACCCTCCTTCTCCTCCAATTCCTAACAGCAGCAACGCTGTTCTCGCCCAACTTTTTACCACCGTAACATTGCACCCATCTTCTCTTGAACATTCAAAACGGCCTCAGCCATCTCATTTTAATTTTCCATCTTGTCCAATAACGACAACACCCCATAGCGGTCATCATTTTCTTCCTACACATTTTGGCGCCACATGCTATTTCGAGGTTCTTTTTGAAGGAATCCAAGCTTCCAAAATCATTAGGCGAAGGTAATTCTTCTTTTCCTTATTTATTTATTTTTTTTTTCTTTTTATTCTTGATTGCGTAATTTTATGCATATAAATTAATTCACCGATTTTTCGGGGTATACGTGGCACTAATGGCCACTTTTAAATTTTCAAAATGTTAGTGGATCGATTTGCCCATTTTTTGGTTGATAGATTGATTGAATCAATTCGCTAATATCAAGTTGGTGGACCGGCTCATTGGTGTTAGTTAGTTATTGGGTCGATTTATCAATTTTTTTTTATTGGGCCAAATCATTAACATTGGTATTCATCGACTCATATTTTTTTTTTTGTATAAGAAAATTTTAAAATCATTTTTCCTCAATAAAAAATCAACGAGTTGACTCTTGAATTTTTGTGTGCATTGGAAATTCCAAATCTAATTTCGTTGATTAAAAACATGTGAGTCAACTCACTGATTTTAATACACGTGGCGATTAAAAAAAATCAAGATTCTTTTGGTAAACAAATTGCGAGTCGACTCGCTAATTTTGGGGACATTGAGAATTTGAATCGAATTTTTTAAAAAATTAGGCACATGGGTTAAATCACCGATTTAATACACGTGGCGATTCCAAAAGAAAATTAAGATTCTTTGGATTAACAAATTGCCAATCAACTCACTGATTTTAGGGACATTGGGAGATTGAATTGATTTTTTTTTATAAAATAGGTATGTGGGTTAACTCACCGATTTAATACACGTGGCAATTCAAAAATCGAATTTATTTGATAAATGTCGTCAATTAGCCAATTCATTAATTTGATGTACATGGCATTGAAAATCGATTTTCTATTATTCAAAGTATGATCGAATTGATCCATTAATTTTTGGTGCCATGTATGCCTCATTAAATCATGCAATTATTTTAACCGTGGGATTTGTTTAGTAAATTTGATGCAATTTGATGATGATTGGACTCTAGTTGACTTTTAGTCTTTGAATCTTGACCATAGAATATTTTTGGATCGCAGTAGAGACTGATCATCTTGATCAGGCGGATTCGGTGCCTAACACCTTCCGAAATTCGTAACCTAACCCATTACCCATCTCTTTGATCCATGGACTGACCCATATCCATTTGGAGTTCATTTTTGTTCCTAGACCTAAACTAGGTGGCGACTCCCTATTCTTTTAAAAATCCCCGAGATACGTAGATCGAACCCCTATCCGCTATTCAGCTGACGATCGCGGGGGTCGAGGCGATTTCAGTCGTCAACTCCATTAAGATTAGAATTCAAGACGAACCGACTTATTGTCTACCTATTGAAGTAGAAGAATCTGAAGAAAGGCCATGGTACTTGAACATCAAGGCATATCTCAGAGATCGAACCCTCCCATCAAATGCAACTCCAAATGATCGTAGAACCATTCAGAAATTGGCAGGCCAATTTTTCTTGAGCAATGGTATTCTTTACAAGAAATCACATCAGGAGGTCTTACTCCGGTGTATAGCAGAAGCCTAAGCAAAACGATTGATCAAGACTGTGCATGGTGGAGTCTACGGACCCTACATAAATGGTCATATGCTAACCAAGAAGATTATGCGGATGGGATATTATTGGTCAACAATGGAGAGTGATTGCTATCAACATGTTTGCAAATACCATCTATGCCAAATTTATGCCAACAAGATCAACGCTCCACCTTCAGAACTGCATAATATGACCACCCATTGGCCTTTCTCACTTTGGGGCATGGATGTCAATAGACAGATCTCGTCTAAAGCCATAAACGGGTATCTCTTCATCCTTGTGACTATCGATTACTCCACTAAGTAGGTAGAAGCTGCGTCCTATATTAATGTCATGAAAAGCAACGTCTTGAAGTTTGTCAAGAACAACATCATTTGTAGATATGGCTTCCCAGCGGATTAGTAACGGACAATGCAAAGAAATTCAAAAACAAGGATATGATCGAGATATGTGAAGACTTCCAAATCACTTATCACAATTATGTACCTTACAGACGTAAGATGAACGGAGCAGTTGAGGCAGCCAACAAGAATATCAAAAGAATCATCGAGAAGATGACAGTTATGTACAAAGATTAGCACGACATGTTGCCTTTTGCACTCCACGCCTATCGAACCTCATTCAGAACTTCGACTGGGGCAACGCCGTACTCGTTGGTATACGAAATAGAAGTAATCTTACCCGTTGAGGTTGAGATTTCTTCCCTCCGATTTCTTCCCTCCGATATTAAAAAAAGCAGAGTTAGATTAAACAGAATAGATTCAAGCTTGGTTTGATCAACTAAACCTAATCAAAGAAAAGTACCTTTCAGCTATTTGCCACGGATAGATCTATCAACGACGAATAGCTCATGCCTACAATAAGAATGTCAAGCCTTGAGATTGTTACAAGAGACCTCGTTAAAGAAAATTCTAACGGATCCAAGAAGATGTTAGGGGAAGTTTTGACCAAACTACGAGGGACCATTCATTGTGCAGAAGGTAATGACAGGAAGAGCTCTGATCCTTACAGAAATAGATGGACAAATCTTCCCTTAACCGATCATGCTGATACTGTCAAGAAAAATTACGCTTGAGATCCGACTTGGAGATGACGAAAGGTCATCTGTTGTTCCTAAACTAATTATCAACCCTAGTAAACCATTTTTGAGTCATCACGTTCATTCTTAACCTAAGACTAGGGCAGGTCAACAATTACAAAACAAAACAAACAAGAAAAAAAAGGACAAAAAGAAGAAAAACAAATCAAAATACTCCAAGCCCGCATGAGGATAAACTGTGATAAGCTAAAAATACAAAAAAAAAATCAACAACAAAAAAAGTCAAAAAGTCGGACACTTGATCTTGAGCTCGACCCAAATTTCCCACCTAAAAAAGTTCGAGAGAGCTAGAAGGAGACATAGATCACCTTTTCGAAATAAAATTAGACGAACCCCCATGTCTAGCCCACTTTAGACCAACTAAGACCCTAACTTTAACTTTTTGTATCCTTCCACTACCATTAGTCTAAGCCAATGTTTCATCCTAACAAAAGTCTTTCCGAATCAGGGAATATTTTAAGGCTTTATAGTGACGACGACAACACCAATGATCTTGCGATTTGATCCGGACCTCAAGTCTTATTAGTTGTTGGAAGACTCGAGAGGGGAATCCAGGTTGGATATTCTTAAAAAAAAAGTCTTGAAGTGTAGCGTAGCTGATCTCGCGGTTCAACTTGAGTTGTTGAACCACAAATAGTCGTCAACAAACTCAAGAAGGGAATCTAGACCGATTACTCAATAAAGAGCGCCACTAAAAGAGTAGAGTTGTCGATTTGCTCAACTTGAGTCACCAAGCCTGAAAGGGTACTATGAGTAAAAGAATCAGACTATGGCAAGATCAAAACCACCAACCAGCACGATGAAAATCCAAAAGGGCGTCAATGCGCAAAAAAGTGGAAATCGAGTCTGGTGAAAATTGTAACTGGCGCTAGGGGCAATAAGGACAAAAAAAAAAAAAAACAAACAAACAAAGAAAAAAAACAAACAAAACTCCTGGCCCGCAAGAGTATAAATGTGAACAGTAAAATCTATCCAAGAAAACCGTGGTCTGAACAGATAGCAGTCTTCCAATACCAAGGCACTAGGGATGACTCTAAAGGAATCAAAAGAACAATTGACGTTAGTATCCCCCTATGGTTGGCAAAAATACCAAAATCGTCACATCCAAAGATTTTACAAACTCTGAATTTATCATACTTATTTGATAAAGATATTTCATAAAATCTTAAAAAACTACTATTTGGGCCAATGATGACAAATCTAGGACTTATTCAACAAAACTTTATGTGTTCAAGAACAATAAAGACACTGAGGCCAAATAAGTACAAAATATATTTTCTTTGCATTAATCTTTCAACATTTTGCATACATTCAGATAATGTTAAGAAAATACAAAAAAATGGGAATACGACACACAACTCGTCAAACATCATGGTAAAAATTTAAAAATGAGTAAAGACGTTCCTCCAAAGCACAGATCCAGACAGTCTAGTTCATCATCACTCTTTAGCATCTGAAGCATTACGTCTCATCAAATATGTTGCAAAGTCATCAAAATGAGGACACTAGGCAAGTCTGTCCCTCAACTCAGCAACTTCAGCTCGAAGCCTAGTCACTCACTCACACCACTATCACTGGATCCTGATCGGACAACTTCGAATGTCAGTCAAGCGATCTCTTTCTACATTTTCTTTTCGGATTTGAGTCAGATAGCCTGAATTCGACGATGATCAGTTTGGGACTCCTCCACTTGATTTTCGATAATCAAAGAAGAATGAAGCACCAGGACGTGTTCTGGGCACTATCGATATCGATGGCCTCCCAGAGATGAGTTCTTGAATCCAATGCAAGTATGACGAGAACAAGTATGCTGCGAAGATGGGCCGACTCAAAACCTCAACTCGACTCCATTCTTTCGAGAGTCGACTCAGAAGTGCAGTTGATAAAGGATCAACCAACTCGCTAAAGTCCTAGGAATAAGCACAACCTGATCATAGCCAACTGCGCCGAAGAACCCGAAGTGGCACATAGTGGGTTGTCCTTTTGAGACCAATCAAAACAAGGAAACGGACCCCATCAAATGCAATCACTAGAGACCCCCGAGGTTGGAATGCACCGACCCATCTCACCTCTTCACCATCAAGGTTGCACATGAAGGTATTACTACTCCTCTTTACCACTTGAGACCAAGGGAGCTCGCCTCGACATCATAGGTACGAGATCGGCATTAACGCAGAATAGCTATTAACGACTTCAGTTGAAGCCACGTATCCATAAACCAAAGCTACAAAAACCGGAGCATTCTAAACTTTTGAAAATTAAAATATTTAAATTGTAAATCTATGCTAAAGTTGGAACTTACCTGCAAGAGTGGAATGCATCTGTGAAAATTTCGATCATGACCGGACGAACAAGCCGTGAGGGATTGGAACATCTTACTAAAAGCATCAGTGTTAACCGACGTCCCTCTCGAACTTGTTGTATCACATGAATGAAGGAAAGGTCCATAATATCCCCTACCATCAAGAAACAAGAGTTGACTCACCACCATTAAAGTGAGGGCATTAAAATGAACCAACGATCTCGAGAGATCCCTAAGACGCTCAACCAAGAATGATCTAGACATCATTTTCAAAACCAACCCGCCATCCGAGATTTTCAAAACTTGCAGTTTATCCCAAAAAATCAAGCCTCGCATCGATAACCATCGCGCAAAAGTGAAACAACGACCACACCCGACATCTCGAGACCCAACAACACTTCAATCTCCTCAATGGTGGGTGTCATTTCATACTCCCTAAATCGAAAGAGGTTGAGTTCGGAAACCCAATACCCCAACATTGCCTTGATCGAATCCCATTGCAACGGGATCTTTGACAAGGAGAGTGTGAACTCCAGCTTGTTCAAACCCCATTGAATTCTTACCATAAAAAAAATCAAAATAAAAATTAGAAAAATACAAAAAAATCAAAAATCAAAAATCAAGAAAATAGAAAAATTAAAAATCAAAAAAAATTAAAAAAAATCAAAAACAAAAAAAAATCAAATCAAAAAATCAAAAAAAAGCAAAAAGAATTTCAAAACCCTTTCGAGTTGCACTCAACTCCGATTTGTTATAATACAACAACAAAAATATCTGAATTTCAAAACTCATCATCAAAATTTTCATCAAATCTGATATCTCATACGAGCTCCGTGCCGTCAAGATCAATGAGTTAATAAGGCAAAACTCTGTCAGACCCCATGCTTGAGTAGCCATTTACTACAAAAGTCATCAATTCAATCGGTAATTCAAAGTCATGTTTTACTAGATTTTTCTGGCCCGTTCAAATAAGGGTTTAATCTATTATTTGCAATTCTTGCACGTAATTCCTACAAAGAATGATAGCTGTAAACCCCCAATTTGAACGGGCCCTCTACTCGTAAAGGCTCAAATAACAGGTTTTTCAATAAAATTGACCAACGGGCCTCAAAAGCCTGAATCACAAAAAAAATTGATATTTTACCAAAATCAAAGCCCCTAAGAACCCTAGTGGTCTAGTGGGCCCACCAAAAGGACTTGGCCTACCTTACACTTTCCCCACCTCCACCCGTACCACTCTCGATACCCAAATACCAGGTTTCTAATAAAACTTGTCAATGGGCCTTTAAAGCCCAATCACGTGACATTTTGATCAACCTAATGATCCCCAAAATCCATAAAAAAAAAAAAAAAAAAAAATTAATGTAAAATGAGACTTGGGATACCCACTACCCTCCACCTCCGAATCTGAAAAAGCTTTAAACCCGTTTAAAGCCCACAAACCCTCAACTTTCCAAAATTAATTTCTCACCCTACCCCTAACCCTAACCCAAATTCAATCTCACACCACCTAAAACCTAAAACATACCCACCCTCAAAAACTTATTCCTAAAATAACCCTACCCAATCCTAAAACCTTTCGCAACCCAAGCCCAATACACTAAAAAGCCCACAAACCCTTATCCATATCCAATTCATATATACCCATAACCCTAACCCAAAAACCACTATCCACATCAACCAATACCATTTGATCACACAAAGATGACACATGTCATCACCCCTCTCACCTCCCTCATCTAACCACCTACCTCCATCACTTTTCTCTAAACATTCATCTACCCACATCATCTCTCTCCAAAAATCACCTCAACCCATACCCTTCTTTAACCTACCCACCCCACCTTCTCTAACACCATTAACCACCCACATTACAACCCATATCCCCTACACCCTAACACATCACCTTTCTCTAATCATTCCACCAACTCACATCACAACCACAACACCTCCCCTAATCATTTCTTACAAAATCATACTCACAAAACTAACCCATACCCTTTCTCTTCAATCAAATACTCATCCTTACCAATCAACCTATCAAAACACTCACTCTCTCATCTCCTTTTAATACATGTCATCATCCCCTTAATCCTCTCAAAATCCAACCAATCAACCCTTACACAACTCATTCCTCTTAATCTAAATACCTCAAGTCCTCAATCAACCAACACTCAATCAAACACCTAACACCTTACACCCCCATCATCTCTCTCCCATCTCACATCATTCATCTCATCTCACCAAACACTCTACCCAATTGGATTGAGTAAGATCCAAACCATTTGGATCAAAAACAACCCACTTACCTTCATTACATAACTATCTCATTCCAACCATAATTGCATACCCCTTATCTTTAAAACATATGTTATTCTCTACTCTCCCAATAATTCACCCCATTATACCCCTAAATATCCTCTCAACAACCTATAAATACCCTCCATCGCTTTCCAAAAATGGTTACCAAGTCCAAGTCTTACATAGAAAATACTACACTCAACTCAATTCTCTCATCATGTCTTCTTTATTCTTTCAATCACACAATAAAGGTAACATTCTCATAAACCACTAAGGACATAAGAAGAAGAATACAAGAAGAAGAAGATTGAAGCTTCAAGGTAGGTTCAAAGAAATCCCTCCCCTCTCTTTCTCTCTCTCTTTTACCCTCTCCACTCCCCTTCTATTATCCCCTCCCCTCTTTATTTTATTTTAGATGGACTTAGGATGAATGCTCCCCTTCCCCTATCTCTGTAGATCGGACTTTGGTTCGGTTGAAAGTATAAGGTTGTAATCTCTTTCAAAAATAAAATTGATTTTAAACCTTTTAAAAATATTTTGAGGCAATCGAAATCCGGATTCTTCTCAACTCATGATAATGAATCCGTAACCGCTAAATGTTTATAGGGATCATCCCCTTCGATGGAATGATCTCATAATCAAGCCGAAAGAAACCCTACTTAGGGTACAAGTTATCGACACATGGCACTTATTTATTTTGCGTTTTCAATAAAAAAATGGCCGAATTGAGTTGAGGTTACCGCCAGTTGGAGGGGAAAAAAAGGGTGCCTAACACCTTCTCTTTTCTCCAATTGAGCCGCTTACCCTGATCTCAAGGTTTGATTAGTACTTTATCCAAACGAGTCACTAAATGCCAAAAAGGACACTTTTTCTAAAAAATGTACATCATGTGACCATTCACACCCCTTTTACAAAAATGAATGGTGGCAACTTCAAACCTTCGTAGAAGTGGCACTCATAGTCCAGAATCACGTATCTACAATTTCCTTCTTCATCATCTCTTCTTTAGAGAGAGAGAAAGAAAAGAGATTGTATTAAAAGCTTTGAGCCTCTGCCGAGCTCTACTACTATAGTAATTTGTATAAGAGCCCAAGCTTTAACAATAACTTAATGACGAAAGATGATGCTTCATTGTATTTTTGGACAAATTAAAAGATTGATAGGGCATTATTGGACCGAGCCTAGGTGAGTTGGGCCATAAATGGACAATTTTAGGTTATACCCAAAAGCTAATCCAATCCTGGCCATGTGGGCAATTCTATTTGTACACTTTGAAATGGCTAATCGTTACCCCCACTCTTAAAGTGAGAAATGTTTGAAACAAATAATAATAATAATCCTTTTGTGTTTATTCATTGCACGCACCCCATCACAACCTATGCAACAAAAACTCTGGTTCTACTTCTCTGTCTTTCTCTCCATATATATATATATATATCTCCTTTTGAGTTTTGTGAAATATTGAATTAATGGAGAATATGTTTTAGATTATTTTTCAAGTTATCTTAGTTACTTGTATTATATATATATGGGA
Source organism: Akebia trifoliata (assembly GCF_017979445.1). NCBI lineage: Eukaryota > Viridiplantae > Streptophyta > Magnoliopsida > Ranunculales > Lardizabalaceae > Akebia > Akebia trifoliata. The sequence continues at coordinate 15,466,150 of NC_141375.1, forward strand.
AATGTTCAGCACCAAACATTTTGGCAAAACGTTTTTCAAAACATGGGTTAGAAGTTTTGGAATGGGCTGATTTTTTGTGAGGATGATCTCTACGGTGAGGAGATCATCATCACCAAAAATCAGCCCATTCCAAACTTCTAACCCCATCAAAAATGGTTACAAAAAATGGACGGTCCACGATTTTTCAACTTGTAAACATGAGGCTAGAAGTTTTGGAATGGGCTGATTTTTGGTGAGGATGATCTCCTCACCGTAGAGATCATCCTCACCAAAAATCAGCCCATTCCAAAACTTCTAACCCATGTAGGACAAAAATGGTTGGCTAAAATGTTGGCCAAAATGTTTGGTGCTGAACGGGACCCATATATATATATATATATATATATATATATATATTATATATATATTATATAGGAAAATGTTCAGCACCAAATATTTTAGCAAAAACATTTTTCAAAACATGGGTTAGAAGTTTTGGAATGGGCTGATTTTTGGTGAGGATGATCTCTACGGTGAGGAGATCATCATCACCAAAATCAACCCATTCCAAAACTTCTAACTCCATCAAAATGGTTTACAAAAAATGGACGGTCCACAATTTTTCAACTTGTAAACATGGGGCTAGAAGTTTTGGAATGGGCTGATTTTTGGTGAGGATGATCTCCTCACCGTAGAGATCATCCTCACCAAAATCAGGCCATTCCAAAACTTTTAATCCATGTAGGACAAAAATGGTTGGCTAAAATGTTAGCCAAAATGTTTGGTGCTGAACAAGACCCATATATATATATATATATAGGGTCCCGTTCAGCACCCTAAGCTTTACCACACTTTAACAAACGTGTTTTGTCCTACATGGGTAAGAAGTTTTGGAATGGGCTGATTTTTGGTGAGGATGATCTCTATGGTGAGGAGATCATCCTCACCAAAATCAGCTCATTCCAAAACTTCTAACCCCATCAAAAATGGTTTACAAAAATGACCGGTCCACGATTTTTCAACGTGTAAACATGGGGCTAAACATTTCGGAATGGGCTGATTTTTGGGGAGGATGATCTTCTAATCATAGAGATCATCCTCACCAAAAATCAGCCCATTCCAAAACTTCTAACCCATGTAGGACAAAAAACGTTTGTTAAAGTGTGTGCTAAAACTTAGGGTGCTGAACATTTCCCATATATATATTATATATATATATATATATGCATTTAATCATCAAGAAAGATGAAAAAATCACTGTTAAATCTCTAAAATGGCGATTTTGAATCGAAAAACTTAAAGATATTTTGATAGATTCCGATTGAGAGATTAAAACCGAATTTGTTTTATCAAATTCGGAGTATATCTGTTGAATATTACTAAATAGAGTCAGTAGTTACCTACCGAACAAAATTTTCTAATATGAATGGCTTCGACTCGATTGAAGGTGTTAAGATAATAAAAAAGAATAAGTAATATCATAACTTAAAATCCTAGTTGAAACCTTTGTATATATAAATTTTTATTTTTTGAAAAAATGAAAAAATTTAAAAAAAAAAATTTTAATTTAAAAAAAAAAAAAAAAATGAGTTCAGTAGACAATGGGGTGAAAAAAAGGAATTAGGTGTATGCAATAAGACATTTCTTGTTTAAAATGGGTATCGCGAGTAAATGAATACAATTATCCCACTTTCGGTGAGCAAATGGAGAAACTCTTAAATTGTGTCTTAGAAAAAATCTACATGTCCATAGTTAACATTCCAAGAATTAAAACAAGGGTCATTGTATTTGCACCACTGACCGCTTTACACCCCACACCAAAAATATCTTTTACGATGAACTGACTATTAACACTAGGGTGCAAAGATAATGACCCTAATAAATAAAAATATAAATATAAAAATAAAGTCTTTCTCATTATATATGAATTATTTGTGATTTCCGTTGAATAAATTAAACAAACTTCAAGCATAAAAGGGTTAAAAAAAAAAAAAAAAGAACCTTCTTTATCATTCTTTCTATTACTCTCAATAAGTCAAACTGTCCCCGGTATGACTTTAATATTTTGTGCTAAAATCGGCTGCCTAAATTCATTGTTAATTTACAAGATTTTTAACATTTACAACTAACTTAACTATATTAGATTTGGTCAGAATTTAGTTGAGTATTATCAACACATATCAACAATTATTAGGATTAATTTTTCTAACAAATCTTAGCGATCGAAGTGCTATCATTTTCTTTTTCGCCCTCCACCTTTTGCCTCACTCTCTTTCTTATTCTTATTATTCTTCTTATTTGCATAAAGTTTCAAACGTGCTATAAGAAGTAATATCGTAAAATCTTACAAAGTAGGCTATAAATAATTATGGAAGCCTCAACTCCTTATATAAAGATTATTAGAAAATATCAACAACGAGAAAATGGAAAAGAAAAGAAATTAAATTAAATCAAACGAATCTTCATTTGGTTTGTCAATACAAAATACTGTAAAAAAAGATCCAAATGTTACTACCGAATCAATATAGAAAGAATTAGTATCCTAGCTATTGTATCAGATTTTGATCTTTTAGATAGACTTTATAGGATCCTATTGAGTCATAATGGAAAATCTTTCTCAATGTTATTTTACACTAGTGCAAATCTATCTTGATGCAATAAATCTTTCAAATTTGATTTTGTGATAATTATTTTTTATTATAATATTAAAATAATTATCATAAAATAAAATCTAAACACAATTAAAAACTAATTAAAATTATTTTCAAAAGAGGATTACATTGGATCATATCTTTGCCAATGATGTTTCTAAATTAAAATGTTTTTAATGAAATTATGACTAAAACATGTATAAATTGAAAATGAACTTCAAAAAGGTAAAGGAAGCTCAAGTGACGGATATTTAAAAAATCAGACCAATCGATGCTCTTGCTAGGTTTGACCAGATTTTTAATAAAAATGGTTCAGCTAATGAACCACAAATTATTATTATTATCTTTTTATGAATATAAATATAGATATTTTTGAAAAAAAAATGTATACATGTTTTAATAAAGATTTTTTATTAGTATTATCCTTTATGAATATAAATAGAGGCATTTTTGAGAAAATATATATATTTTTTAATTTTTTTCAATAAACATACATAAAATCCAAACCGATTTGGACAAAGGTCCAATCGTGGATAGACTAATTTGACTAATGTTCAATGATCACAAGTTCTATTTTTAAAACATTGCTAATGGTCTTGTTTGAGACAAAAAAAAATTAATTTTAAAATTAATAATTTAGTTAAGTTATTCTTGGAAAACTAAAATTGATATGGTTAGAAAGAGATGGGGTAATAGATACAGCTAAAAAATACATCCAGATTCAAGTTTAATTTGGGCCTTATGTTTTGGGAGACAAAAACTAAACATTGACCAACTTAGGATGATGAAGTTGAGAACGACTCAAAGAAGAAAAAAAAAAGTAAGGGGTTCTGTTATTCCACATTCGCATTATTTTTTTTTTCTTTTTTAATATTAACGTTAATTTTTTTTTTTTTTTTTTTTTTTTTTAATGATAACGAAGAGGGAAAGTATGTAGATGAGAGACATTTCCCATCGAGGATTAGGCTATGGGTTGGGTCGGAAATCGGGTCGACCTATGTGGCCAGTTTTAGTTTTGGTAGATTCAGAGAGAGAATCAAGACAAGAGGTGGAAATCAGAAAATCAAAAGTTCTCAAGGTGATTCTTCTTTTTTTTTTTTTAGTTGTTATTGCTAGTAGAGTCGTACTAGAGTAACATCGAAATTAATATCGTTTGTGACATTGGTGTTCACAGAGCCATAGATATTTATCACTCGTATCTCGATGAAACGCATCTATGGTTCTATAGCCAAATCCACGTCAGCCATTTATGAAACATTTACTTTGATTGCTAATTCAGCATTTTCATTACCACTCTCTTTCGCACAACTAAACAACTAAAGATCGTGCTCGAACGAATTTCCGTACGAAAGCATGCATAGGTTAGTAATCAACAATCAATATATATATATAGTGCTCGAACGAATTTCCGTACGAAAGCATGCATAGGTTAGTAATCAACAATCAATATATATATATATATAACTTGGTTTTTTCACTCATCATTTTGTTTTTGAGTTCATTTTCCAATAGGGTTTGTTTTTCTTTGTTAGGGTTTGTCTGGTTTATTTTCTTCCTTCTTAGGGTTCACCTTCTTGCATTTTCAATAAGACATTTTTTAAGAGAGTTGCGAGTTCAACTACGTGGTCCTTCAAACCAAAATTCATATTCAGTATTCCTCGTTTCAGAGATAAACAAAACACTATTTATGATTATAAAATAAAGTTTACGTTGAGTGCTCAATTTGATGTGACTTCCACAAACTTCATGATACAGCCAGAAAATATATCCAGATTCATGTTTAATTTGGACCCCTGTTCTGGACCATTCACTTTTATTTTCTTTATGTTGATTCTTGACTATTTGAGTTGTTACTATTTCCTCAAATTTAAATAGTTATTAGTTGATGAGATTCGTGCAAATTGAATCATAATTTTGAAAAACAACTTGTGAACTGATGGGTGGTAGTATAGTTCACAAGTTTTATACATAGTATCAATCATATGGTTGAACTTAAGTTAATTGTACAAAAACACATGTTTCTTAGAAGTCATTACTTATTTCTCCGGGATCAGTATTGATTTTAATAGAAGAAAAAAAAATTACATCCCTAATCAATATTCAAACATGGTTTGAGGTAGGGCTGTCAACGGATACCTATCCGATCGGATAGTGCTGTATCCGAATTCGAATCCGAAAAAAAATATTGATATCCGAATTCGAATTCGAATTCGATCGGATATCTTTAACCAATATTCGAATTCGAATTCGAAAAATATATCGGATATCCGATAATATCCGATTCGATAAAAATCCTAATTCGATGTGAAAAAATCGATTTTCCTAATTTTTTCAACTTCATAAGTTTTAATCTTCAACGTATTTCAGAGTTAAAATCAAATAAGCTTTGATTTTTGAAAAAAATAAATGGTTTTAAAATCAAATAAACTTTGATTTTTGAAAAAAAAATTATGAAAATTTTGAATAATACATAGGGTTTTAGTGAGAGAGAGAGAGAGAGCGATGAAGAAACTACCTGATGCTCGCCGATCGGAGACGATGGCGGAGACGATGGCGGAGACGATGGTGGAGACGATGGCGGTTATACCGTTACGGAGCTCGCACGATTGAAAAAAAGTGGGTTTTAGATTTACTGAGAGAGAGAGAGAGAATGAGAGAGAGGAAATACCTACCTCCATCTTCGCCGGCCGGAGAAGAGGGTGACTGTGGGAGCTTACACAGTGGAAACCCACGGTTGCTAGAAACGTTCTCTGGTTTACGGATGAGACATTAGAGAAGATAAATATTTCGAGTTACATTTCGTTGTGAAACTCGAATACACGAGAGCATATATGTGTATAAATAGCTTTTTGTTGTGTAACATGAATATCGAGCGGATATTATCGAATCGGATATCGTAATATCCGAATTCGTATCTGAAATTTATTCGAATGTTAAAATAACATCCGAATCCGATATCCGATATCCGAAATTTTCGGATAATATCCGATTTTTCGAATTCAAATTCGAATTCGAATTCGAATTTCGGCTATCCATTGACACCCCTAGTTTGAGGTTAACCTGCCTAGGTTTAAAAATCTTTGAATGTGTGTATCTACATGTGTGTGCGCTTTTCTCGTATAGTCCAATTAGTTGGTTTTGTGCCTAAAGAATTACTATATATAAGTTAAACTACTCCAATTTTTTATGGGAAAATATTTTTGGTATATCTTTTGGTTTTTGTGGTCCTTAATTCTCTTTTCAATTGTACTTTATTTATAAAGAGAACTAATATGTTTTCACTTCTTTTGTTATTCTCATTGAAAAAAGTTGGTAAATTTGTTGCTCATATCAATTGACAATTATAGTTTGCCGCTAGATGAAATCTTAGTTCAGCCCCTATTTGTTAGGGTTTTGTGACACATGGACGAAATTTGTAAATAGATAATGAAAATAATCAACCATCTAGTCTTTCCAGGGTAATTTACCAAATAATTATTCGTATTTATGTTTATTATCAAAATACCTTACTTAATTTTTGGGTATGTTTGGCCACAGTAATTTTGTTTTACATATCTTGAATAGAATTTTCCTTGATCTTGTGTTGGAACCCTTAGCCAAATTAACTTTCATGTTCTTTGTGACATTGATCTTGATATGGGCTTAGTCTACATATTGTTTGTCTAACATTGGTGAGAGTCTAATCTGACGTAATAAATATTTCAAATTCAAATTTGATATTAAATTGTACCTTCAAATAAATTTCACAAAATCAAATTTTAAAATAAAAACTAATACTATAATTAAAAATAAAAAATTATATCATCATGTTTTTTTATAATCATTCCACATTGCTTCTACAATCAATCTTCGAAACCTATTAGCGTATTCTCATTACTTCCTTCTATCATTAAGAACATCTGGACCTTGATTTCGAGTTTGAAGAATTTCTACCATCACTCTTCTACATATGATTATGTATGACAGAACCACAATAAATTATAACTATTTTCACTTGGGTTTAAAATGGACATGAGGTGTTACTGTCAAAATTGAAAAACGTCTTTTTAAGATCCCTCTCAACATAATAATATCCCTCCTAGACGAAGGCTCGTAACACAATATGAAGCTGAAAACCCTTGCATATTAGCATACCCCGCCCTACATCTACAAAATAATATTTATCTATATCACAAAAGAAATTATATATTAGTGAAATATAAATTTTATTAATTTAACTAAATGTAAAGTATTTACAAAGTTATTATTATTATTTTATGTTAAGGTCAATTAAGTTATTTCAACATTTTTAAACTGTCTCCTTAACTAGAGGTGCAGAGAGTCGGTGGGCGCAAGTAGAACATCTCTTTGGAAATTTAGGATAAAACTACGGCTAAAATGATTAGTTTTGAGCACTACTTAGGGAAATTAGTGTACTCTATAAAAAAATAATAATAATCAAAAGATTAGACATTCATTTTCTCCAATTTACCCTCAAAGAAGGCCAAAAATTCCTTAACAATCTGATCGGCTAGGCCCTTTTCTCCCAATTTTCTTAACCCTCTACTCAAAACCTGAACCACATACTCATCAATCGGATAAGTAGATCCCCACCCTCCATTCTTCATCATCCCATAAATCCTCACCACTGATCCCGTACGTCCAGCAGCAATCAACGCCTTGACGAGTCTAGAGATCCCTCGATAATCACCGTTGATCAAAGCTTCTCCTTCAAGATCCAAGATCAGACGGTCAATCTCCTCCGCCATACCATTCCTCGCAAGCGCCGAAACCATATTAGCGTAAAGAGAGCAATCAGGTTTGTACCAGAGCTCTGATCGAACGGCTGTGAAGACTTTGAGGGATAGATGGCATTGACCTTGTCTGAGGAGCTCGTTTAGGGAGGCGATGAGGTCGTTCTTGATCAGACGAGTTAAACTTTTGGAGATGAGTTCGTTGATTTTGGTTTCGTCTCCTTTGGCTCGTTTAAGGGCTTGGATTGCTTGCATCGCTTCTGTGCTTAAGATTCGGCCTTTATAGAGCGGACCACGGTTGTTTCGTGGTCCACACCGTATTGTAACGTAGTTGTTGCTATTGTCTGATTTTGTTTGCGAAGGATAAGACGAAGAGAAGAAGGAGAGGTTTGAGCGGAGAGAAGAAGCCATGAAGAAAGTTTTTCAGGGAAAATTAGAAATGGATAATGTGAGGGCTGAAGCCGTATTACCTTTTGAAAGTCAATAGTAAATTAATTTTTGTAGGAATCATAAAATGACAATAATACCCTTCCTCTTTGTAAAAAAAAATGTTAGACAATAATTTGACAAGTGTTATTCCACACCAAACATATATATATATTATATATGGGAAATGTTCAACACCCTAAGTTTTACCACACACTTTAACAAACGTTTTTTGTCCTACATGGGTTAGAAGTTTTGGAATGAGCTGATTTTTGGTGAGGATGATCTCTATGATTAGAAGATCATCCTCCCCAAAAATCAGCCCATTCCGAAATGTTTAGCCCCATGTTTACACGGTGAAAAATCGTGGACCGTCCATTTTTTGTAAATCAATTTTGATGGGGTTAGAAGTTTTGGAATGAGCTGATTTTTGGTGAGGATGATCTCCTCACCATAGAGATCATCCTCACCAAAAATCAGCTCATTCCGAAACTTCTAACCCATGTAAGACAAAACGCGTTTGTTAAAGTGTGTGGTAAAACTTAGGGTGCCGAACGGGACCCATATATATATATATATATATATATATATATATATATATATATATATATATGGGTCCCGTTCGCTGGCTAACGGATTGGCAAACTTTTTGGCAAACAAATTGGGATCGTTCGATATCACACGATCCGACGGACAAGATTAAAATTAACCGCTGATCTGCGTTAAGATATAACTATAACTTTATTTACAGCGCCATCCCTCACGTTCTTAAGATTTAGTGCTTCCTCCTTCTTCTTTAAAAACAGAAACGAAATAACAGAGAGTTCGTCTCTATCGTTGAAACCCTCCTCCCTCTCGACCCTCTCTCTCACTCTTTCATTCTCTCTTGCTCTCGCTGACCATCCTGTTCGAACGGCCTTGCAATGACCTCGCTGCAACTACCTTCATCTCGACCTCACTGCAGCTACAAAAGCTTCTCCCTCTCAATGAAGACAAAGTCTCTTCAGTATTGACAGATGAATAGGCCTTTGAAAAAAAATGGTGAATGAAGAACATGAAAGAATAACAATTCGTACTAATAGCCTCGTCAATGAAAGGAAATTTCTTGAAACTTGGTAGGTTTTGTATTTTGGAACCCCGAAGCCATGGTTGAGCGAGCAAACCCATTCAGATCCTTGGCCTAGCTAAGAGCTTGAGCATTTCTTACTTCACTTCCTTGAAACATGAGTAGGTTTTGTAGTTTGAAACCCACAAGCCATGATTGAGAGAAAAAAAAACCCATTCATATCCTTGGCCCAGTTAAGCTTGGGCATTAGATTATTAATACGGGGTTCTTTCTTCCATGTTCTCATATTTATTTCATTTTCGGAATTTTCACCTTATTACCTCCATTGTACAAGATTCACATTCAAGGCAAGTTACTTGCATTGAAGACGTATAAGATTCTCTGGCCTTTGTGATCCATCCTTTACAAAGCTTTATCCTCATTTTTCCCACATGAAATACATGAACAAAATTTGATGAGAGAGGCAGCGAGAGTGAGAGAGTGAAAGAGAGGGTCGAGAGGGAGGAGGGTTTCAACGATAGAGACGAACTCTCTGTCATTTCGTTTATGTTTTTAAAGAAGAAAGAGGAAGCATTAATATTAAGAAAGTGAGGGATGGCGCTGTAAATAAAGTTATAGTTATAACTTGACGTAGATCAGCTGTTACTTTTAATCTCGTCCGTCGGATCATGTGATATCGAACGATCCCAATTTGTTTGCCAAAAAGTTTGCCAATCCGTTAGCTAGCGAACGGGACCCTATATATATTTCAAAGATCTAATTGATGCCCGATCAAGTTAAATCATTTTGTATTCCATCATCCCCATTACGTTAACTGTAATTGGATTTTTGTTACTCAAGAAACAACTGAAATATTTGAGACAAAATCTTTTTTTCTTTTTGAATTAAAGTATCCAAGGCTCTTAAAGCATTTGATCACGTGTAGTCCCCTCCCTCACTTTCAATAAGTAATTTCTGAGATAAATCCTTGAGAGTGGCCTCTAATGGTGGGATTCAAACTCATGACTTTCACTTTGCTTAGGTGTAGCCTTGGCCAATTCGTATGAAGGAGTTGGTGTGTACAACAGAACTTCAAACTCAATTATATTAATAAAGCACGAGCATGGAGCATGCATGCAGGGTGTGCCTGAAACTTTCATTGGTTGAGACTATGTCTGGCCATCAATCTTGAAATTTTTTAGCGAGTTCAATCCAAATGTTCTAAAACAATTATTACTTTGATTCATTGGCTATCACAGATGTTCTAAATCATAAATCACAATCAATTTGATTTTTTTGACGTGTCTATCAAAAATTGCGGGCCTTTGGTATGAAAATTGAAAAGGAAACAAAAGTTAATTTCCATCTAAGGAGATAGAAGTATTTTTTTAGTTGGAAAATGATTTGGAGGAAAACTAAAATATAAAAATAAAAAAAAACTATAACATCAAGGCGCTATGGCTAAGATGGGAAGATGTCCTCAGTCTTGTAGACACCCCATTTTTGCATCCGCCTGATTAATCAACTCGTCAACCCGATCGCAATGATTCCCAATGATGGATGTGTATTCTATTGCTTTATTTTGTTACCAGATGTGTTTCAGAAATCCGGATGAGGTATCTCGAACTGACAAAACCTTAGAAACTACGCTACGCTAGGAAAATACGATCCCAGAAACATAGAAATCATCATCTTGCAGACCAGAAAGAAACTTCACGTAAAAATCACTAAAAATTACCAAATTACCAAAATACCCCTAACCTCAAAACAACCCTAGAGCATACGTTACGCTTAGGAAAACTCTTTCGAACCCATAAAATAACAAATCGGAACCAAATAAATCATTTCACCAATTTTAACAGAATTTGACAAAATTACGAAAATGCCCCTCATAAAGTTCACAATCATTTCACATAAAATTTTTCATAAATGACACAAACCAACATTCTCATTGAATTCCTTACAAAAAATCGATTCTAAAACATCCTAGAACATTAAAAACCGACTTAAAACGTGAAAAGTCCTCTCCGGACGCAAAACAGTAATTTCACAATTTCATAATTAAAAAATTCGAAATTAATAAATAAAATATTAAATAATTAAAGTGAAACATTGATGAAATTAATTTAAAAATTTGAACCTAAAAAATCGATTAATTGGACTCTCAGGCAAAATTGTTGAGGGTTCGTGGGATATTTATTTAAGGACCCCTCCATTTGGGGGTCCAAAGAATTAAAAATATTTTAGAGGAGGGGTTCTCCAAAAATCAAAGTAAATCAAGCAAGACTAAGGTCAAGGTATTAAAGTCAATCAAGTGAGACTGAAGTCAAAATTAAAGTCAATTAAGCAAGACTGAAGTCAAGATATTAAAAGTCAATCAATTAAGACTGAAGTCAAAACAATAAAAGTCAATCAAATAAGACCAAAAGTCATAATAGAATTCTAATTAAATAATAACTCTATCTAATAGAGTTCTAACTTAAAAATAATTCTACCTAAAACAATTTGAATTAAAAACACAATTCTACCTAAAACAATTCTAACTTAAACACAATTCTACCTAAAACAATTTTAACTAAAACACAACTCTAATTAAAAGATCTCTAATTAAACACTAACTTTATCCAAATCAACCCCTAAAAACATCTATAAATAGAGGTGCTCACACCCTATTTTCGTATCAAATCATAAACCCTAAGAGAAGTAGGTCTAGAAGCTCCCCTAACCCCCCATAAACCCTAGTTTTGGAGCCCCAACTCCTTAACTAACATCCCTCCTTCAATTTTAGTCTAGAAAACACCCAAAAGCCTTCTAAAAACACCCCCAATCCGCAACGAACTTGAAGAGTTCAGATTCAAAAACAAGGAGATACCTTACCTCGGAGATCCGAAGTCAAATCCAGAAACAGAACGAAGCAAGGGAACACGGTACAAGGAGCTCTTTTTGTCAGATCTGAGGGAACCAAGTCCTTGCCATCGGAAAGGTAAATTTTTATTTTTATTTATTTTCTATCTAGGTTTTAGCAATGTAATTTACTTGGGACTTTAGTAGAGACCGGCTTTGGCCGGGCGGGGTTGGTGCCTAACACCTTCCAACCCCGTAACTTGATTCCCGAATTCAGATTTTTTATGGTAGATTAGTTCTTTTTATCCATGTTAGAGTCAGTATGGTTCCTAGACCACAATAACTAGGTGGCAACTCCCAAACCTCAAGGGTCAAAAGCGGATCCGCGTACCCCGCGGATCGAGGGCGCTTTCAAGTCCTTTTACATTACCATAGAAAACTTTACGGATCTTTACCCATGTTAAAGGAGGTTATCGAAGACAAGTAGACCTACATGATTGTCAGCCGTTCGTTTAGAGAGGAATCGTTATGAATATCTTTATATGTCAGTCGTTTGTTTAATATATGAGTTGTCAAAATAGTGGGCCACCTCTTGAATCGGACGGTTCAAAGTGATGAATGACAAACTCAAGACTCAAGAGTCACGAGTCTCAGAGTGTGAAAAATTAAAACAAGTTGTGCATGAAGACGATCGACATGGCTATGGAGATTAAGGTTTCTCTGATCTTTCTCTGTCTCTTCTTATCTTTAAACCCTAGCTACGTTGTACAACAAGATCAAGTAAGGTTCATGGATTGGTAAGTTTCCTCCCACTCTTCTTATCCTCTGTTTCTTCTTTGTTTGATTTATTTAATTAAATTTGATTCTGTTTCTTGTTCAATTGTTTATTATTATCTTTGTTTTTGTGCAATTACTTCTCTATGATTTTCACTTAATTTGCCCTAATTTCTTTAGATAATTTAACGGGAAAAAAATCCTGTTAATCCCCTCAAGTTAAAAAAGCTAGCATTGTCTTTCATGTAAAGCGTCGTCGTGGATTTCGCTTTACACTACAGGCATCATAAGTACATAGGAAAATAGACAAAGATAAAGGAAATTAACAGAACTGGTTGACTCGGCCGAGTTTTCAAAAGATTGGCAGAGATGCCTTGGATCTTAGACGAGTCAGTCACGGTGAGGAAAATTCACATGGTTTTGAAATCCGGTTACTTGACTCGCCTTGGCACACATTAAAGCCAAGTTTTTTTTTGAAAGATTCATTGAGACCAAGTTGAATAACACATGTCAAGCCCTTTTCTATCATGATTTTTGTAAAACCCTGAATTTCTTATTCGTATCTCGAGAAAAAATAAATAGTTAAAATTTTGAGAAAATCTTGAAAGTGAGACTCAGGGTAAAATTGGAGGATTTAGTCTGGTCATTTTTAATGAAATCTGACCTTATCATTGGATTCAAAATCATCGAAAAACATAGTTTAGCATGTAAGCACACTCAAGTATGAGTCCGAATATAAAAGTTGTAAAATCCTAGATTACCTAGTCGAACCAAGCTAAAATAGTAAAATTTTAAGATCCGATTACACCATTGGATTCGTAAAAAAATTATTGAAGATGGACTATTTATTTGTCATTTTTGGAGACCAGAAAGTCGAATTATCGTCAAAAATGAAAACGACATCAATTTTAGGGGTCACTTGAGGCTAAAAATATAAATTTTTGTTAGAGATAGAATTTGTAGAAATTGACTACACCATTAGATCCGGAACGAAAAATTAGGCGAAATAGAGTATTCATTCGTCATTTTTGGAGTCCGGACGGTCAAGTTATCGTCAATCGAAACAATAGCCAAAATACCAATTTCGTCCCGAGACCTTATATAAATAATTTTTTTACTTTCTTTTCACTATTCATCTTCCCCAACCCGTTCAAAAACCAGCCACATTTTTCTTAAAAAAAATTTGCTTTTCTCCTGATTTTCCAACGTCGATTCGTCGCGAACCATTTACCGTCGACGTCCGACGCAGAAGGGAGAAACGTCCGCAGCCTCGTTCTCTACAAAATCCACCCAAATTCCTTTCGTTTTCTTGCCTTTTTCACCCCGTATCGTCAAAAATCAGCTATATTTTTATACAGAGATTTCGTAACTTCGACCTCGGATTTCATCCGTTTCGAGGTCAAATCGTCCTTCGTCGCAGAAGGGAGAAAGGACGACCACATCAAGATATTCGAAACCACCGGGTCGATTTCGAAAATCAACACTTCGAAGTTCAGTCCATCTCGATTTTTGCGTCAATCTCTTCGATTTCAGCGCACACACTTCGATCTTTTCGCCTAGAGATTGTAAGGAACTTTCAATTTCTATTAGTAATCGTAGATTGTGAAAACTGCATTTAGAATTTTATCGAAAATTTTTTGATGTATTTCCAAAATATAGAATTCTTTTGTTATTTAAAAATTCACACTAGAAATTGCATGTTTGATATGTTTAATTGTATTTTTTTAAAAATTATATGTGGGTAAGGTATTTTAACGGGTTATTTTCATCAATTGGGTCTTGTGCACTGCTCGGACTCCGTTTTGATATAAAATTTGTATTCTTTTTCAATATATTGATAAAAATAAATTCTATAGTTGGAAAATGTGATTTAATATTCAATAAACTCATATTAAGTTGATGAATATAAGAAAATGGATATTTTATTGAAGAGATTGAAAACTCAAAAAAAAATCGAAAAAGGGGAAAAAGGGTATGAAAACGGTAAAATGTCAAAATCACACCCGATGGGTGATGTTTTCATCTTACATTGTTGTATTGTGTGTAGGTTGGTGAATGGGTACTAGGAATAATATTACTGGTTGTATATTTATTTACTTTCTGTTAGCGCGAGGCGCTGTTTACATTTCCGTTTTATTATTTATTTTAGGTCGGGTGGCCACACTTGCATAGTAGGAAACTGGATATCCATTCTCAACATTCTATTGTTAATTTCTCTTTTTTTTCAAATGAAAATAATATATATATGTAACTATTTTGTGAGTTGTTAAAGTATCTGTGAATGCCTGAAGGGAAAGTACGTCATATCATCCGGAGTGTACTATCCTTGGATGTACGGTAGGAACCACCAAGCTCATACGTGGTATGGGACTCGTATGAGAGTGGAGTCACAACTGGAATCCGGGTTATTCCTCTCTATCTTTACCAGTGAACTTGTAATGTAAAGGTGGTCGTATACGAATGGTTTGTATATTTGAAAATCACATGCACGCTTGATAGGCATAGACGAAGATGATTAGTCAGTGATCACTAACAATCTATAGTAGTCGAACGTTCTGACACATCGAAAAGAGACCCATTGCTTACGGTCACGTCAAACGGCTAGCCTGAGCCGGATAAATGGTCAACCAAGCGTGGTAAGTGCAGCGACCGATCACAAAATCAGGAACTAAAAGCCAGAGAAGAATTGTAACATCATGACCTGATTGGGAGCGATCCAGTCGTGAATCTCAACTCTTTAATTCCAATACTCCACCATTGTGTATTATGTATCTGTTGCTTATTTTGATATATAAAATGAAATCCATATTTAATGTTTCCATTTGATCAATTAGATTTGTATAAAAAGATAATGTTATAGTGAGTAATGATGATCGATGTAATGTGAGTTTTAAAATGTTTAGTTGCTCATCCCTGGCTATATGTACCAGTTAATCGTAGTTTATTCTATAAAATTTTATATTATTAAAATGATTTAGTATGCTTATTTATTCATGCTAGGAGAGGTTATTGGCAGAAATTGTTTATTTTCTTACTGGGTAACCATTGTTACTCACCCTTTCCGTCTCCATTTTTTTTGTTTCAGATCTGGAGCTTGGCGAAGCAGATGTAGAACAAGAGTGGGGACTATTTGGTAGGTCAGATAGACGACCAGAGTCCGTTACCTAGTGAGTACTGAGGCTATACTCCCCTAGTGGTGTCAGTTCATCCAGGTAGTCTTATTGATTTTGTCCTGAGCGTTAGGACTTTTGTTAGAGTGAGGAGTTTTGTATAATCTTGTATATTAATTCCTTCTTCCGCACTCTGATCTTTCGTACATTATTAGACATATATAGGTGTAGACACCCCATTTTTGCATCCGCCTGATTAATTAACTCGTTAACCCGATCGCAATGATTCCCAATGATGGATGTGTATTCTATTGCTTTATTTTGTTACTAGATGTGTTTCAGAAATCCGGATGAGGTATCTCGAATTGACAAAACCTTAGAAACCACGCTACGCTAGGAAAATATGACCCCAGAAACATAGAAATCATCACCTTGCAGACCAAAAAAAAGCTTCACGATAAAAATCACTAAAAAACTGTCAAATTACCAAAATACCCCTAACCTCAAAACAACCTTAGAGCCTACGTTACGCTTAGGAAAACTCTCTCAAACACATAAAATAACAAATCGAAACCAAATAAATCATTTCACCAATTTTAACAGAATTCGACAAAATTACGAAAATGCCCCTCATAAAGTTCATAACCATTTCACACAAAAAATTTCATAAATAACACAAA
>NC_141375.1:15482491-15582491 GCF_017979445.1 Akebia trifoliata
CCATCTTGAATAAAAACGATTTCTTGAAATCTTGCTCTATTTAGGGTCACCCTAAGTAACCTTCAATTGACCAACAGAAAATAATATGCCAGATCAACGCACTCAAAATCGAACCGAATGATTAATGATTAGACCAACAAGAATAATAAATAAATAAAAATGATAAACAATCAATACAATGAAACTAACTAAAAAATTAAATAAAAAAACTAGGTCATTGGCAATGTTTCCATACTTGGGGCTTTTCAAGTTTGATCATCAATAGTCCCTAGTGGAGTCGCCACTGAAAGCGTCCTCGATCCGCGGGGTGTACGAATCTGCTTTTGACCTTCGAGGTTTGGGAGTCACCACCTAGTTATTACGGTCTAGGAACCGAACATAGACTCGAAACGGATAAAAATAACTCATATACTAAAAAATATTTACTGAGTCCGGGGATCACATTACGGGGTTGGAAGGTGTTAGGCACCAACCCCGCCCGGCAAACGTCAATCTCTATTAATTTTCAATAGAACTACATTGCCAAAAAGACCTAATCAATAAAAATTTTTAAATCTTTACCTTTACGAAGACAACAGTCTTTTTCCCTCAAATCTGGTAGAATAGTTCTTCGTACAGTACTCCTTGCTTCGTTCCGTCACCGAATTTGTTTCGGATCTCCAAAATAAAGTATCTCTTTCTGAAATTTTCTAATTTTTTTATGAATTTCTGGAGTGTTTTGAATGGTTTCTAGGTGTTTTTTGAGTTAAAGTTGAGGTATGGGTGTTAGGTAAGGAGTTAGGACTTCAAAATTAGGGTTTATGGGAGGTTAAAGAAGTTTTTTGACCTACTTCTCTTTGGATTTATTTTTTCATACGAAAATAGGTTGTAGGGATCCCTATTTATATATTTTTTTTAGAACTTGTTTTGATAGAGTTAGTGTTTAATTAGAATTTTTTAGGTAGAGTTAGTGTTTAATTATAATTGTTTTAGGTAGACTTATATTTTAATTAGAATTATTTTAAATAGAGTTATATTTTTATTAGAATTGTTTTAAAGAGAGTTATTGTTTAATTAGAATTCTATTAGGGTTTTGACTTTTAGTCTCAATTAATTGACTTTTTGAATTTAGTCTTACTTGATTGACTTTAAGATTTTGACATTAGTCTTACTTGATTGACTTTAGTCTTACTTTACATTAATTTTAATTTAATTATTAATTTCAAAATTTTTAATTATTAAAATTATAAAATTATCATTTTACCCTCGGAAAGGACTTATTGCATTTTAAGTCATTTGTTAATGTTCCAGGATGTTTTGAAATTGATTTTTCATAAGGAATTCAATGGGAATATTGGTTTTTATTATTTATGAAATTTTTTGTGTGAAATGGTCATGAACTTTATGAGGAGCATTTTCGTAATTTTGTCAAATTTTGTGAAAATTGGTGAAATGATTTATTGAATTTCGATTTATTATTTTATGTGTTTGAAAGGATTTTTCCTAGCGTAATGTAGGCTCTAGGGATGTTTTGAGGTTAGGGGTATTTTGATAATTTGATCATTTTTTAGTGATTTTTACCGTGAAGCTTCTTTTTATCTGCAAAATGATGATTTCTACGTTTTTGAGGTTATATTTTCCTAGCGTAACATGGTTTCTAAGGTTTTGTTAGTTTGAGATACCTCATCTGAATTCTTGAAATATATCTAGCAACAAAATATAGCATTGAAATAATCATCCATCATTGGGAACTGTTGCAATCGGGTTAACGAGTTGATTAATCAGGCGAGTACAAAAATGGGGTGTCTACACAAGCCATTATGCATCATTCTCAAAATTCTTATTGGATGCCTACACCTAGTTCGTTCGACCAACCATACCACATAGATAATTGATTTTTCTTAGATACCATACCTAATAAGAACGAGTTCATTTAGGATAGTCATTTTGGTAACCATAAGGATTTTTATATGCACGATACCTCGATGATGAATCCAACCATAATTTCCTTACAATCCTATGATTCTCAACATTTCTCCGAATATAGAACAGTAGAGCTAGAGTCAACATTCAATAACTCATTTTTGTTCTCTCCTCCAACTTCATCATTAGAGTCCTTGATGACTGAGTTGTTTAATCAACAACAACAGTTCATCCAACAACAACAACAAGACATCAATCAAACCTTAGCCAGCATAGAAACTTAATTGAGTCACCTAGCACTATCTTTAGAAGAAAGAAATTTTGATAAATTCAAAATAAGGATATCTCCATCCTAGAAAATCTACCATTCTTTCAAAATAACCTTAGTGACTAGTTTTACTCTTTTAAAGATTTCAATGATTGTCCATCAATAATTGATAATCTGGTTTCAATTGAACTTCAAATTCAAACCAATGAGGTTACAGTTTCAATTGAAGTAAGGATGGAAGATTAACTAGGTTAGTTTATTGCGCCCTTAGAAGAAAGAGAAAATAGTCAATTTTCAAATGATATAACCCCCGAGAGCCAACCAATGCTTCGAATTCCCAATGAGCTAACCAATTGTACAAATTTGACTAAAGAAACTAATCCACCATCAGAGAAAACTATTGTTCAGGAAGAACCAAGGATGAATTCTAATTTGTTAGTCACACCAATTCTGATCACTACTGATCTAACCTCGTACCCCATCCAACTTATCCTTTCACAAAATTATAAAGACCCTATCTGTCATACAACCTCCATTCTCTTAGAAAATACGATAGTTGAGAACTATTTCAAAAAGGTGATGACATTAAGAACTGAGGATAAATGAGGAATGTTGATCATTTAAAAAATCATTTTCATGTCCCAACGATGATCAAAATCTGTCTGCCTATCATTTAGGGTGGGAAGTCGATTGTCGTGTCTATCAAATTAGATGTTAGAAAATTTCTTAAAAATTAGACCTTTTGATAGGTCCAGCTGAAGACGTTAAACTTAGTACTACTTGAGAGCCAACCCATGTGCTTTTGTTTTAATAAGTAGTACAATTAGGAAATAAACTTTCTCAAAAAAAGAAAAAATTCCAACCTTAATCCCTTTCTTATTTACTTCCTCTTCAAGACAAATCTCAACCAAGCCAATCAATCAACACTACTAGGACTGTAGACTGGTCAGCAATTGTTGATTAAGTAACAGAGATAGATGTTGGCCTATATTGAGGAGAAGAAGGTACAAGTCACTGAAAGTTTGGATTCAGATTAGGATGGGTTTTATTCTTAGACTAGGACGTTTTTAGGTTCTTTCTTAATTCTTAGGTAGGATTTTATTTAAACAAAATTATAATTGTTATTATAACTTTCAATCTCTTCAGATCAGTTGTAACAAAATTTTGCACATTAATGCCCCATCCATTTCAGGTATGATTTAACATTTTTCTCTCTTTCCTTATTGCGTGTATATTGAGGACAGTGATTCATTTAGGTTTGGGGGTATTAGGTTAGTTCACAATTGCATTACATGGCATTCTAGTTTAGTTTCATATTTTCAGAAGAAAAAAATTTAATACTTTTGAAATATTTTATTCAAAATATTGGTATGTACTTTTTACATATGAATTTCAAATATTAGGCTCATGTTTTAACTTTTGACTAAGTTCTTTTTGGTTGTTCCTCATTAAGAAAATCATGAAAAAATTACTTAGAAAAATTCATTTTTGATTGAGTACTTGAAAAAATAAGATTTTATAGAACAAGAGTTGACATTCTTCTTTGTCTAAAGTGTTAGGAGAAACCTAGTCTAGTGAACTATGATTTCATTGTCATTTGGTTGGCTGGTTAGAAAAAAAATAGAACTAGGGTTAATATCACTTGGATAGTAACCATAGGATTAGACTGGGTACCTTGAAAATGGATATTTTTTTTTGTAAAAAGAACACCAGAAAATGGTGAAATATGAAAAAGTTGAGAAAATAAAAAACAGAAAGATGTGAAAAAGATTAAAGTAAAGTAAAAATGTTATAACTAAAAAAGTATAAAAATGAAAAAATTCCAATGAGACCACTTAGTTCAATAAGGAGACAACCGTCAATGGTAAAAACTTGAGTAAATTAGAATATCACAGATAAAACTCCTTAGAGGTATTAAATTGAACATCCACACCTCTCAAAATCCCAGACAGGATGCCTAGTTTAGAGTTAGAACTTAGGTAGAATCGACCATTCTTAACAATTAGGAGGTGAAATCTTATTCCTAAAAAAAATGTTATTTTAAAAAGAAAAAAATCAGAAAATCGCGCAAGCACTCAAGTTATCTTTGAAATTTCTAAAATGAGGAATAAAAACTTAGAACTTTGTCAAACGTAAATTGTGGCGCCCCGCCGGACGCTAACACAAATCCCCATGTCAGATTTCAAGGTACGAGGTGGCACCTCGAAATTTCGGCATGGTCTCCTCTGTTTATGTTAGCATTCCAAGGCGATTCAACCTGCACCTGATAAACGACATACAATCCTGCATATAACAAACAAAATATAATACTAGCGGAAGCCTATATACGTCTAATAATGTTCGATAGATCAGAGTGCGGAAGAAGAAAAATTATATACAGGATTATACAAAATTCCTCACTCTAACAAAATTCTTAACACTCAAGATAAATCCATAAGACTACTTGGAGAAACTGACACCACTAGGGGGTATAGTCCTAATACTTACCAGGTGACGGACTCTGGTTGTCTATCTGACCAACCAGATGATCCTCGCTCTTGTTCTACACTGGTTTCGCCAAGCTTCAGATCTGAAACTAAAAAAAAATGGAGAAGGAAAGGGTGAGTAACAATGGTTACCCAGTAAGGAAGCAACAATTTCTGCCAATAACCTTTCCTAACATGAACAAATAAGCATACTGAATCATTTTAAAATAAACAAAGTTTTACAGAAGAAACCTATGATTAACTGGTATATATAGCCAGGGATGAGCAACTAAACATTTTAAAACTCACATTACATCGATCAGCAGTACTCACTATAACATTCTCTTTTTATACAAATCTAATTGATCAAATGGAAACAATAAACATGCATTTCATTTTATATATCAAAATAAGCAACAGATACATAATACACAATGGTGGAGTATTGGAATTAGAGTGTTGGGATTCACGACTGGATCGCTCCCAGTTGGGACATGATGTTACAATTTCTCTCTGGCTTTTAGTTCTTGATTTTGTGGCCGGTCACTGCACTTACCACGTTTGGTTGACCATTTATCCAGCTCAGGCTGGCCGTTTGACGTGACCGTAAGCAATGGGTCTCTTTTCGATGTGTCAGAACGTTCGACTACTATAGATTGTTAGTGATCACTGACCAATCATCTTCGTCTATGCCTATCAGGCGTGCATGTGATTCCCAAATATACAAACCATTCGTATACGACCACCTTTACATTATAAGTTCACTGGTAAAGATAGAGAGGAATATCCCGGATTCCAGTTGTGACTCCACTCTCATACGCGTCCCATACCACGTATGAGTTTGGTGGTCCCTACCGTACATCCCAGGATAGTACATCACTCCGGATGATATGACGTACTATCCCTTCAAGCATTCACAAACTCTTTAACAGCTCACAAAATAGTTACATATATATATTATTTTCATTTGAAAACAAAAGAGAAATTAACAATACAAGGTTGAGAATAGATATCCAGTTTCCTACCATGCAAGTGTGGCCATCCGGCCTAAAATAAATAACATAACGGAAACGTAAACAGCGCCTCGCGCTAACAGAAAGGAAATAAACATGCAACCAATAATATTATCCCTAGATATCTGTTCACCAACCTACACACAACACAACAACGTAAAATGCAGACATCACCCCTCGGGTGTGACTCTGACATTTTACCGTTTCATACCCTTTTTCCTTTTTTTTTTTTTCTGATTTTTACAGTTTTCAATCTCTTCAATAAAATATATATTTTCTGATATTCATCAACTCAAAATGAGTTCATTGAATATTAAATCACATTTTCCAACTATAGAATTTATTTCTATCAATAATATTGAAAAAGAATACAATTTTTATATCAAAACGGGGTCCGAACAGTGCACAAGACCCAATTTATGGAAATAACCCGTTATAATACTCTACCCACGTATAATTTGTTAAAAATACAATTAAACATATTAAACATGCAATTTCTGTCGTGAATTTTAAAATAAACAAAGAATTCTATATTTCAGAAATACATCCAAATTTTTCCAATAAAATCCTAAATGCAATTTTCACAATCTATGATTACTAATAGAAATTGAGAGTTCCTTACAATCTCTAGGCGAAAGGATCAAAGCGTGTGCACGAAAATCGAGGCGATCGGCGCGGAAATCGAGATGGACCGAACTTCGAAGCGGCTGATTTTTGAAATCGACCTGGTGGTTTTGAAGATCTTGATGTGCTCGTCTCTTCTCCCTTCTACGGCGAAAGGCGGTTTGACCCCGAAACCGATGAAAATCGAGGCCGAAGTTATGAAAATCTCCGTATAAAAATACGGCTGATTTTTGACTATACGGGGTGAAAAATACGAGAAAACGGAAGGAATTTGGTTGGGTTATGTAGAGAATGAGGCTGCGGACGTTTCTCCCTTCTGCGTCGAAAGACGGTTTGACCCCGAAACGGACGAAATCCGAGGTCAAAGTTTCGAAATTTCCGTATCCAAATACGGCTGATTATTGACGATATTGGATGAAATAGAAAGTGAAACGAAAAAAGGTTGGGTGGGTTTTGTAGAGAACGTAGCTGCGGACCTTTTTCTCTTCTGCGGCGATCGTCAAAAATGAACCGTTTGCGAGAGATCTGAAGTGAAAAAATCGGAGGAAAAACAAATTTCTTTTTTTTTTTTTCATTTTTTTTCCGCACTGTTTGGACGAGTGGGGAAGATGAGAGAAAAAAAAAATTTTAAAATATTATTTAAATAAAATGTGGGACGAATTCGGTATTTTGTCAATTGTTTCGATCGATGATAACTTGATCATCCGGACTCCAAAACTGACGAATGAATACTCTATTTCGCCTAATTTTTCATTCCAGATCTAATGATGTAGTCAATTTCTACAAATTTTATCTCCATAAAAAATTTACATTTTTGGCCTGACGTGACCCATAAAACTTGATGTCGTTTTCGTTTTTGGCGATAATTCAACTTCCTGATCTCCAAAAATGACAAATAAATAGTCCATCTTGAATAATTTTTCGTTATAAACCCAATGGTGTGATCAAATTTTAAAAATTATTGCTCTAACAAAAAATCACTGTTTTAGCCTGGTCCTACCCGGTAATCGCGGATTTTGCAACTTTTATATTCGGACTCGCATTTGAGCGTGCTTACAGGCTAAACTATGTTTTTCGATCATTTTGAATCTAATGGTGAGGTCAGATTCTATTAAAAATGATCAAAACAAGGTCTCACAGTTTTACCCTAAGTCCCACTTTCAAGATTTTCTTAAAATTCCACTATTTTATTTTCTCGAGATACGAATTAAAAATTCGGGGTGTTACATAAATGACCTTTGACTAATTTGTAAAATATCATTATATTCGCGTTACATACTTTAATTTTGAATTTGACATTTCTGTAAAGTGTTGGAATTTTGTAAGTATATTCTCTACAAACTCTCACGAGTCAAACTCATCCACTAGGGATAATCTAGCGGTTCAAGGGCTTCTTGCATTAGCTAAATGCAATCGAGGTGCCTGCGAAAGTGGTAATTTTATTTTCTAGGGACTAGAAAAAGGTAAATTTGGGGGTGTGATGAGTGTCTCGAAACATTAAATTATACGCACGTTTCCCGAACATTTATCTTGATTGGTGTCTCTATCTCTCCATATTAAGGTAATAATCATGATAAGCCTTGAAACATCATGTTGCATGTTAATTAAGCTTAATTATACATAAATAAATTTATTTACTAGACAAATATAATTACGTGTGTTTCTTGTGTAGAAAATCAACATTTTGGAATAAAAATCTCAAGAAAAAATATTTGAGCTCATTTTGGAATATCCTAATCCTTAACTCATATTCTTCTCTTTTGCCTTTTTGTGCAAAGAAAAGTGGAGGCCACTTTTGGACTCTTCTACACACATTTTTCTCTATAAATAGAGTTTTAATCTCTAGAGAAATCCTCTCTCTTGGTTCTCTTATTCAAGACTCCTTTAATCTAAGGCTTTTAGCCTCTTCTCTTATATTTTTATATTTTTATCTTCTAATTATTTTATTTTTGGCTAAATAATCTTGTAATAAGTAGAAGAAGAATAATATCTAAGTTTCTCCATGAAATGAAGAAAAGTTCTTCCATCTCTTAACTTTCCTCTCTTGCGATGACATTAGGCTAAGTTCCCCTCCATTAGAGAGTGGAAAAGCTTAGAATAAATTCTTGTGTTGTTTCTAGTTTCATGTCTTTCTTTTATCTAAAATGCTCATGAGTTCTTTTTAAGATTTCTTGCACCTTTTATTCTTAATATAGATACTTTATACTTAGATTAGATCAAGATAAAGTATGCTTTAAATAGATAGTTGGTAGTAGGAAGTTCAAGGAATTCTACTTTATTTTTCTTCCCTCATTTGATTTCATTTGCTAAATTTTCGATCTAAGGACCTAACACCAAACCCTTACGATTGAGTTATAAAAAGGCTAGAGACTAGGAGTTGCTTATTAACATGTTCTAGGTAAATCCACTTCCAATGGTGCTTTAATTTCATAAGTTTACTTGTTTTTAACTTCATAAAAAGAAAAAAAATAGTTTTAATCACATTTAGTTTAAAAGAATTTTATCCTCTTAGCTTAACTCTACTCCACCTTTCTCTTGGGTTCGATCCCCTACTTGCCCTACAAATAAGGTAAAAGTAAGATTAATATTAACTCCGGTGGGAAGAACAACGATAGTACCACCAGATAATAGTCCCCTTATGATAGTAATCGATATCTTAAAACACTAAATTATCCATACTTTTTCAAAGTATTTATCTAGATTTTTGTCTCTATTTTTTCTATATCAAGTAAATAATCCTTTAAGTCTCGAAATATCACGTTGTATGTTCTTCTAGGCCAATTAAGCTTAATTATTCATAAATAATTGCATTTGTCAAAAATCCTGATTACACGTGTTTATTGTGCAGATCAAAGATCACACCATCAAATTGAGCCCTAAAATTAGAAACTAGATATTGCATTTCAATCTTGAGGACCAATCAAGTACCTTGGACAAATTTTGAGACTAAAAATTTAAACCTAATCATAACACGGTGAGCAACTTGGGCGGCTTGGTGGATATAGTTGGAATGCCCTAGATTTACATGAGTGTGCTTCGCACGTAATCTTATTCGCAATACTTAAGGTGATTAACAATGGATCTTTCTAGAACCTACGATTTTTATAAATAAAGTATTTCTCAATGTAGAAATGGCCCATTTTCTGGCCCTTTCTTTGATCATTTCTTTGATCCCCTTCTTGGGTCCCTCTTGATTTTTTGCCTATCTTCCTTTAACCTAAGGCTCTTGGCCCTTTGTCATGTATTTTATGTTTTCTCTTAGGTTTTCCATTAATTTCTACAATTCTTATAAGTGATAGAGTGAGGAGAGGTTGTAATTATCTTTATTTAATGAAGCAAGGCTTCTTCTTCTCCCTGTATCTTACTCTATCACTTGTAACAACTTTAGGCTAATCTCCCATCCATTGGAGGATGGATAAACCTAGAGCAATATTATTTTGTTGTATTTAGTTTCTTTATATCTTAATTTCCTTTAATGTTTATGAGTTCTCTTCAAGGCTTGTCCACTCCTATACATTAAGGTTAGAGATGAACTCTTACACCTTTTATGCTTAACCTAGATGCTTCATACTTAGATAAGATCAAGATATAGCATGCTTAATCTAGATATTTGGTAGTAAGAGATTCACATATTAGAGAGCGAAGGAATTCTACTCTAGTATTCTTTAATTTGATTTTATTTGTTAAATCTTCCAATTTAAGGAGATAACACCAAGCCCTTATGATTGAGTCATCAAAGAGGTTAAAAGCTAGATTTTGATTTAGTAATTTGGTCTAGGTGGATCACTTTCTAATGGAATTTTCCTCCATAGTTTTAGTTTTATTTTACTTTCTATTAGTTTAATTTTTCAACAACTTGTATTTTATTTTGGTAACTTCAAAAACTCAAAAACAGATTTATTTGTTGGTTTAGGTTGATTTAATTATCTTAGCTTAATTCTACCCCTTTTATCTTGGGCTTGATCCCTTACTTGTCCCAAAAATCAAGGAAATTTACATATATATTAACTTTTATAGGAAGGACAACGATAGTCTTGATGAGTGTCTTGAAACACTCAATTATATGCACGTTTTTCGGTATTTATCTTGATTTTTATCAAAATTTATCTGTATTAAGATAATAATCATGATAAGCGTCGAAATACCATGTTTCATGTTAATTAGGCTTAATTATACATAAATAAATTCATTTACTAGATAAACCTAATTGCGTGTGTTTCTTGTGTAGAAAATCAACATTTTGAAATCAAAATCTCAAGGCAAAAGCATTTGGGCCCACTTTGGAATGCCCTAATCTTTAACTCATATTCTCCTCTTTGTCTTTTTGTACAAAAAAAAGTGGAGGCTACTTTTAGACTCTTCTACATACATTTTTCTCTATAAATAGAGCATCAATCTCTAGAGAAAGGGTCCATCTTGTTTCTCTTATCCAAGACTCTTTTAATCTAAGACTCTTAGACTATTCTTTTATTTTTTGTATTTTTATTTTCTAGTTATTTTCTTTTGGCTAAAAATTTTGTAAGAAGTAGAAGAAGAAGAAGTTGTAAGTTTCTCCATGAAATGAAGAAAAGTTCCTTCATCTCTTCTCTTCCCTCTCTTACAATGACATTAGGCTAAGCTCCCCTTCATTTGAGAGTGGAAAAGCCTAGTGCAAGTTCTTGTGTTATTTCTAATTTCATGTCTTTATTTTAATTAAAATGTTTATGAGTTCTCTTTAAAATTTTTTGCATCTTTTATTCTTAATATAGATACTTTATGCTTAGATTAGATCAAGATAAAGTATGCTTAAATTAGATAATTGGTAGTAGGAAGTTTTCAAAAAATTCTACTTTGTTTATGTCTCTCATGTGATTTCATTTGCTAAACTTTCCAATCTAAGGAGCTAACACCAAGCCCTTACGATTTAGTTATAAAAAGGCTAGAGATTAGAAATTGTTCATCAACATGTTCTAGGTAGATCCACCTCTAATGGTGTTTTAATTTCATAAATTTACTTGCTTTTAATTTCATTTATTTTAGTTCATTTTCTAGCAATTTTACATCTTCTTATAAGTTCAAAAGTACAAAGAAAAACAGTTTTAATTTCTTTTAGTTAATTTGAATTTTATCCTCTTAGCTTAACTCTACTCCTCTTTTCTCTTGGGTTCGATCTCCTACTTGCTGCACAAGTAAGGTAAAAGTAAGATTAATATTAATTTTGGTGAGAAGAACAACGATAGTCTCATCAAATAACGTAGTTCATTGCTCATTTTTTAAGCATTTTGCTTCCACTTTATCTATTGGAAGAGTGCCCTTGTCTAAATAATCATACACGGTAGAAAATCAAATTGTTTCCTGATTCTTGTTTGTAACCAGAGCCTCTTCATTGTTCTATTCTTGATAGTTTTTTTATTCAAATTGAGTGCTACTATGTCTTTAGAACACCTTAACGAAAACTTACTCGTCTGTTGAAACCATATGGAACTTTGTTCCAATTGTTGCTAAAGAGTTAGCATGTACATTTTTTCTTCGGAGAATTTGCTCCATTGTCATGTTACAAAAAGAGGCTAACAACCTTATGATTTTTTGAAAGTATGGTTTCAAATGATCTTCTTTCACACAATACCATCCTTGAAGTTGTGAAATTACGAATAAAAGTCCCCCTACTATATATAAGTCTTGAATTTATGTATCAATAGCTAGTTCTTAACAAAATATTATAACTTCATATTTGGCTTCATTGTTTTAGCAACCAAAATCTAACTTGCAAGTGGAAAGTATCTCTTGTCATGTTGGTGACTTCATGACGAAAACCAATTCCACCATCATGCAGTTCATTCATAGTTTTACCTTCAAACTATCCTAATTTCTATTTCAATGATACTTCAAAGTACAAATCCCGTTCATTATCTATTGGAATGTGGTTGTAAACATTCATTTTTTCTATTGTATTATTGATGACCTCTAATAGAATGTTTTTCTTTATTATGTTTCCCTCAACGTTCAATTGACCAAAAACTACTTGTTGATCAAAAATTGGGTTCTTGGCTAACTTTTCAGCAATGGTTTGACCTCAAATCATTTTCTGGGTATTGCACTACATATCAAATTCTACCTACTTTAGATACCATCTAACAAGTCGTCTGGTTAGTGTAGTCATGAAAAGTTCATCATGAACCTCAATGCTACATTATTTAAAGTCGCCGCCATTCTTTTTTGGAAATGGGTATGAATGGGTGCCCGAAATATTTTTAAAATTATTTTTACATTGTAGTGACTCTCATACAAGGAAATGACTAGTCTACCAAAGATCTAGGTACAGAGGTCCGATTAGAGGATGGCGAAGGTGTTAGGAACCCCATCCTCTCTACCAAAGGTGGTTACCATGAAACTTGGCCATCATTTTGAAAAAACTTAAGAAAATGAATGAAAATGCATGTTAGAGGTGGTGTGTGCATTGAGTGAAATGTTCCCTTAGAAAATGGTTTGATTTCAATGTGAAATTAGGGGCATCCTATGGAGAAGGATGACCCATATAGCCACAATATTTTTTATGGATATGAATATTGGTTTAAGTTTTTAAAGAGACTCTATGGTGGAGTTCCCTTGAGGCCACAACCTTGATGCATGTATGCAAGGCTAGAAACTTAGTGTTTCACCCTAACAAGAGAGTGACATATTTCTTCATCATTTCCATTCATATGTAAGTGGGTGCATTGTGTACAACATAATGCATAAAATATAGTAAGGAAAAGAAGGCTTCAACCCCCACCCTTTCAATCGAACCTTACTCCAATCTATTGGAGACGGAAGAGGGTGTAATAACATCCTAAGGATTGCTAAAATATAAAATTTGAGGGTTAAAAGTAAAAGATGCAAACTAAACAAAATACACTTAGTCTAACCCACTTTGTCCCTTGAAACTCTTGAATAAGCTTGAATCTTGAGATGGCTTTGAAAGTTGAATGCCTTTGTTGAAGGTAGATGATTAGAGATAGTGGAATTTTTGGTTGAAGGTTGAGAAATGGGTGAGAGTTTTTGAGTTAGAAAATTAGGTTAAGATAGGGTTGGAGAAGTTAGTAGAAATTTAGGTAGAGAAATGGGAACTTGAGAGCATCGATTATTCATAAAAACTGAAGCTATTTATAGAGTTTTTGAAAAACTTTTGGGGATAAAATAGTTCAACCCTAAAAATAAAGAAAATGAGGTTTAGGTTATTTTTTTGGATTTTTCATTTGTATGAGGGTAAAAATGACATTTGTGAAGAAATTCAAAAAGTATTATTTGATTTTTAGTTTTTTAGTAAATAGAGGTAAGAGAACAAAAAAATACTTTTAGGAGGGTGAGTAGGGGAGTGACATGGGTAAAAGTGAAGTGGTAGGTAAAAAGTAGACCTTGGTTCATTTGTAAATAACTCATAAAGCAAGGGTGAATGTATATTTTTGAAATGGACTAATGGAAGAGTTCCATGTATGTACTTGAAGATTCCCACCTTTTGAGGGTATGATTAGAACTTTTCTCAACTTTATGGATTATTATCAAAGGCTAAAGAACCTTTTTTATTTGACAATCCTTTTTGGAAAGGGTATTCTTGGATTTTCACAAGGAGGAGTTGAATTTCTAATTAGATGAAAAATTAGGTATTGAGGGCTAATGGGAGATTAACATGTGTCGCCTTTTGAGGGGATATGAGATAGTGGACTTGATGTTGGGCTTAGAATGGACTTGGGTTATGGACTTTGGGATTTGAAAGTGGACTTGGTTTTGGACTTTGAAAATGGACTTGATTTTAGGTTAGGAGATGGACTTGGGTTCAGGGTCTAGTATGGAGTTGGCTTTAGGCTAAAATATGGACTTTGATTAGGGTATGGGTGATGGATTGGTTAATGGGAAATGAATATCGATTTAGTATTGATTAGGGAAAAGGTTGAGCATGCAAAATTATATGACATAATACATATATGCATAAAAATGATGTCAAGTAGCAATACGGGCCTATTGAGAAGCTTAAGTTTATAATTAAAATCAATTCAAGAAAGTTTTGGATTTTTCTAATAGGTTTGTGCAAATTGGGGTGTCTACAGTTGCCCCTCTTTGTAGAAGTTACTTGCAAAGAACTACAAAGAATAAATTGAACCCTTATTTTTGTGAACCTAAAATGATTCATCGTAAGATGATTGAAGACGTCGAACGCTTTCAAGGGTTTTTTGTAGAATGTAGCTACCCAAACACAAGGTCTGACAAGGTTAACATTTTTTTGTAAATCCTTGGCTTCGTGGCATGAAACTAGTTTGAAATCTTGGATAAAAATTTGATGATTTTTTAAAAATGATTGACGTTTCAAACCATGCAATGAAAATTTTGAAATATTTTTCTTTTCCCCTTGTTGATTTTGAATTTCAAATTCAACAATCTATTTTCCCTGGCCACTCCAGTTCTGATTATTCATTTTGCTAAAAAGGTGAATTGTTGAACTTGCCGAGATTGTACCTCCTATTGAGGTGAGGTGTTCATCTACTCATTTTTCGACTATTGCAATAGGTTGGAAGAATTACGGGTGTCGAACAAAAAGCTTGAAGCGATTTGGCTTCGCTCCAAGAAAGAGCTACAGGCCCAAGTAACTCGACTGAAGTCTAAGATTGTTGATTTGCGAGAAAGACTTGCTTCGAGGATGCATGATGATATTATCATTGAATACTTAGTGAGTCATCACACTTTGGATGTAGAAAGGATCATCATTGACCAGGCTGCTTAGATCAAAACGTTAGAGGATAGGCTTGATGCCTACTATGCTTCCCATGGAAATGTTTGAGTAGTTCTTCTTAGTACTGTTTGAAATGAATGAAATGAAAAAATAAGTTTTTTTTACGTAATGGCCTCCGATATATCTACTATTTTTGAAAATTCTTAGTTTTGAGAAAGTCCTAAATTCTTCGTCACAAGCCAAAAGTAATAGTTTTGATGATGCACTTTTGTTTGTTTCAGATTTTGAAAAATTGCCTTCGTTAAATAGTTTATGATAGACTAGTGTTTGATAACTCTGAATTTTAATGATTGTGGTATTTTTGCCAAATGTAGAGGATGCAAGTGTAAGTTAATCCTTAACATCTTTAGAATTATCTCCTAGGCTAAGAATTTTAATTGAATTATCCTTGTCGTATCTGTTGGAACATTGAGGACTTCGAGATTTTTTTGTCATTAACAGTTTATATTTTAGCGGGCCAAGAGTTATTATCATTATTATTATTATTACTATTATTATTTTTGTTATTCCCATTTTTTCCCTTAGCACCAGTTACGATTTTCACCTGATCCAGTTTTCACGTTTTTGCGCATCGACGCCCTTTTCGAATTTTTATCGTGCCAGTGGTTTGATCTTGCCATATATTGATTATTTTACTCACAATGCCCTTACGGGTTTTTACTATGCCCTTTCGGTCTATGCTCACTTTATAGATTTTTACTTTGAATTCCTTGATTTCTTTGTGCCCTTCGTGGCTTGGTGACTCAAGTTGAGCTATGAAATTGAACACTCTACTTTTCTAATAACACTCTTTCTTGAGTAACAGATCTTGACTCCCCTCTTGAGTTCCTCCGATGATTTTCATGGTATGGTGACTCAAGTTGAGCTTCGAGATCAATGACTCTACACTACAAGTCGCTCTTTTTTTTCAAATATCCAACTTGACCTCCCCTTTTGGGTCTTCCAACGACTTTTACGGTTTGAAATCTGAATTAAGTAACAAAATCAAATGTACTATGACGATACTTCTCATGACATGCTTCCACCGTTAATAAGTTGCCTTAAACCATTGCCTAATCTGAGAGGACTTTAAGTAGGATGAAACGTAGGCTTAGACTAAGGTTGTGAAAGGATAAGAAAGGTTGAATCTAGATTTATTGAGGACTTGAATGAAAATGGGATTTGTCTATTTTTATTCTACAAATATGATCTTTGTTTCCTCATTGCATCTCACGAACTTGTTTAAGCAAAACATTTGGGTCGAGCTAAAGATCAAACATTCGAGATTTTTTTTTGTATTTTTAACTATTCATAATTTATCCTCATGCAGGGTAAGAATATAGTTTGGTATTTTGGTTTTTTTTATTTTTGATATTAGCTCTTTTTTTGTTTTTTTTCTCGATAATGGTGACTTGCCCCAATCTTGGGTTAAGAAATGAAAGTGATGGCTCAAAAAGGGTTAACTAAGGATGGATAATTGTTCAGGTAATAAAAACTTGACATCTCTTCATTTCAAAGGATGTATTTAGACGTAATATTTGTTAACTGTATCGACATTGATCAATTGTGGAAAAACTTCACCATCCATTTATGTGAGGATTAGCACTCCTCCAAACAATACTGTTTGGACAACGAATGGCCCCTCATAATTTGGAAGAAACTTTCTTCTTTCGTTTTCTTGTATTGATAGAATCTTCTTCAAAACTAGGTCTCATAGTACAAATTCTCAAGATCAAACCTTCTTGTTGTAAGCTCGTGTTATTCTTCGTTGATAAGTTTGACGATGACAGATTTCTTAAAGATGTTTCTCTTCTATTAAGTTCAACTGATCGAACCGGGCTTGGATCCATTTTGCTTCATCTAGTTCAACTTCTTTCAAGATATGAAGAGAGGGAATCTCAACCTCAATAGGCAAGACTACTTCCATTTCGTAGACCAATGAATAAGGCGTTGTCCCAATCAAAGTTCGGATTGACTTCCGATAAGCGCGTAGAGCGAAAGGAAACATCTTGTGCCAATCCTTGTAAGTGATAGTCATTTTTTTATGATCTTCTTGATGTTTTTGTTGGCGACTTTGACTGCTCCGTTCATCTTTGGTCTGTAAATAATTGAGTTATGATGAATGATCTGAAAATCCTTATACATTTTTGACATATCTTTGTTTTTTAGATTCTTGGCGTTATCGGTTACTATCCCACTTGGGAAGCCGTACCGACATATGATTTTGTTCTTCACAAATTTCAAGATGTTGCCCCTTGTGACATTGGAATAGGATACGACTTCTACCATTTTGTAAAGCAATCGATGGCGACCAAGCTAAGTAATTCCCATTAGAAGTTTGAGGATTGATTTGCCCGTTGACGTCCATGTCCCAGAGTGAAAAGGGCAAGGAAGAAGTCATATTGTGCAATTATGAAGGTGGTGCATTGATCTTGTTGACGTAGATTTGACACAAATGGCATTTTCGAACATGTTGGTACCTGTTGCTCTCCATAGTCATCCAGTAGTAACCCATTCTTATTATCTTTTTTGTGAGTATATGTCCATTCATGTGAGGTCCACAGACTCTACCATGTACATTTTTTATCAGATGTTGAGTTTACGCTTCTATTACACAGCTTAAGAGAACCTCGTGGTGTGACTTCTTGTACAAGACTCCACTACTCAAGAAGAACAGTCCTGCCAATCTCAGAATAGTTTTTCCATTGTTTGTTATGGCATTAGGTGGGAAAGTTCAATCCGCCAAAAATGCCTTGATGTCTGCATACCATGGTTTTTCCTCAAGCTCTTCAATTTCCACTGGCAGGCAATATGCTGGTTCATCTTGAATATTGATATCAAAATGGTCGATGATAGTATCTTTGGAGTTACTGACCATTGAAGCCAGAGTAGCCAGTGCGTCTGTAAATTGGTTTTTATCCCTCGGCATATAGGTGAATGAGATTCGGATGAATTTTGAGTTTAGATCCTCGAGATACTCATGATAAGAAACCAAACTCTACTCTCGACTCTTCCATTCTCTCGTTCTCTAGTAGACTATCAGATTCGAGTCTCCAAATACATCTATTTCATTTATCTCAAGGTCGATTGCTGCTTTCAAACCTACAATGCATGCTTTATACTCGACTTTGTTGTTGGAACACTGAAACCTTAATCTGACTACAATGGGGATATGACTTTTATCTGATTTAACCAGGACTGCCCCAATTTCATTTCCCTTTTGATTTACTACTCCATCAAATTATATTTTTCAACTTTTGTCTTCATTACCGTCTTCGACTTCGGCAAACAAAATGGCTTCATCAAGAAATTTTTTCTTTAGTGACTCATAGTCAAGCAGAAGGTGTTCTGCTAAGTAGTCAACAATGACTTTTCCTTT
Organism: Akebia trifoliata; assembly: GCF_017979445.1. Lineage (NCBI taxonomy): Eukaryota > Viridiplantae > Streptophyta > Magnoliopsida > Ranunculales > Lardizabalaceae > Akebia > Akebia trifoliata. The sequence goes on from NC_141375.1 coordinate 15,500,865, forward strand.
AATGTTTTTTTGAATGACATAGATGATGTCGAACTCAGATAATAGTAGTTGTCATTTTTCAATACTTCCAATTAGTGCCAACTTTCGAAGAGATATTTTAAAGGGTCTATATCAGCAATGAGCATTGTCGAATAATTGAGCAAGTAGTGGCATAGCCATTATGATGCCCATACGAGAGTATAACATGTCTTTTCAAGAATCGAATAGTTCACCTCATAACTTATGAACTTCTTGCTAAGGTAGTAGATGGCTCTCTCTTTTCGATCAATTTCATCATGTTGTCCTAGTATACAGCCCATGAAATTTTCTTGCACAAAGAGGTACATCAACAGAGGCCTACCTGGTATAAGAGGAACCAAGACTGGTAGGTTAAGTAGGTATTTCTTGACCTTGTCGAAAGCTTTCTGACAGTCTTCATTCTAGTCTTTTGCCTCATTCTTCTTCACATATCGACCTAAGTTGTACGATGAACCTACTAATGTATTGAATTCTCCCTAGGAATCTCCTGATTTCTTTCTTTGATTTGGGTGGCTCCATACTTGTAATATACTTCGTATTAACTAGATCGATTTCGATGTCTCTTCTACTGACAATGAAACCCAACAGCTTCCTTGACGTTGTCCCAAATACACACTTTATCGGATTAAGTCTTAGACTATACTTCCTTAATCGATCAAATAATTTCTTCAGATTTACTAGATGATCCTCATCGAGATTGGATTTGGCTATCATGTCGTCCACATATACTTTTATCTTCTTGTGAATCATATCGTGGAATAAAGCAGTCATGGCTTGTTGATAAGTTGCACCAGTATTTTTGAAGTCGAATGGCACGCTTTTGTACTGAAAAATGCCCCAAGGTGTTTTGAACACCATTTTCTCTTGGTCTTCTTCCACCATTTTTATCTGATTGTAACTTGAGAAGCCGTCCATGAATGAAAACATACCATGCCCTACTGTATTATCGACCAGAGTATCGATGTGTGGTAATGGAAAGTCATCTTTAGGATTGGCTTTGTTCAAATCTCGATAGTCAACACACATACGTACATTGCCATCCTTCTTAGGTACATGAACCACATTAGCAAGCCACTCGAGATAGGTGGATACCGCGAGAAACCCTACCTGGAACTATTTCATTACTTTGTCCTTGACCTTAAGTATCCATTCTGGTTTCAATCTTCATTATTTTTGCTTGACCAGCCTGATTCCTAGTATGATAGGTAACTTGTGGTTGACTAAATCTATATCTAAATCGTGCATGTCTTGGTAGGATCATGAGAAGATATCTTGGTACTATTGTAAGAATTTTGTCATTTCTTCTTTTTGCTCAGTCATTAATAGGGCTCCGATCTTGACGATCCATAGGTCATGTTCGGTACCTAGGTTTACTAAGTTTGTATCCTCTATATTTGGTTGAACACCTCTCACGTGACGTTCCATGAGTTCTTTGATTTATTTTGAAGAATTTTCAACATCGTCCTTTGACTCTTCAATCCCCATGAGATCAAAGTCGAGTTCGAAGTCAAAGTTGTACTCATCATTTTCATACTCTGTTTTGTCACAAGGCTTATTCAATTTATGAAATCTTTTGAAAATCTTTGGTATTTTGAACATTTCTAATTTTTTTGAATTTTTGAAAATATTTGACTTTTTTGAATTTTGTAGAGTTTTTGATTTTTTGAACTTCGAAAGATTTTTATTTTTTTGATTTTGTGAATTATCTGAATTCCTGAAACAAGATAAAATAATCATGCAAATTCATTAGTAATGAAGGTGAGCCCCCAAAATAGTCTTGCTCGAGGATGATGGCTCATTATGGTCCTCAGGCAAATAACATTCTATTAATGGCATTTTTTTTTAAGTCGTAGGGATTTTGGACCCCATTGTAGCCTCATAAGTGATTGAGTATTCCTCTCAATTCTTGAAGACTTTCCCTTCCTCTGCAAGGTAGATAAGTCGGGGGAATGACTCCCTTGATGGTTTAGATATGACCATCACTTCCAAGTGATTGTCGTCAGAGCCTAGTATAGACATTTGAAGGGTGAGTGGAATTACAACAGATCCCCAATTGATCTTGAAGGGGAACAGTGATTCTATTTATTCGCGTATTGTGACTTCTATCTCGACGGACTCTCTTTCTTCTTCTAGACTCTCTTCAGAATCCCCTTTGAATAAGATGTCCTTGCCATCCAAGAAGGGATGCGAGGACTCAACAAATGAGTCTTATTGTGATTGAACGAGCCTGATACTTACAACACTTGACTCTCCTGTGTAGTTTGTCGACAATGGATCTGATAGATCATTGGGCCTTTTTAATGATTATTGGAAGTTGGTGTTGATGTGTGGTACTTTTCCCAAGTTCCATATATTTGGCTATTGATTTTGTCTTCATACAAGTCAAAGCTCCCTCTTTTATCATTCATATCGGAGATATCTTCCTTCGTATGTTTGAATCCCAGATCGAAGTAAGAAGTATGTTTCTAAGCATTGATCAATATGGCCCGACCTCTTCCTGCCGAGTCCCTTGCTTCGGACGATATCCTACCTTCTTCCTTACTCACCCGATCATCAAATTTATTTTTGAAAATTCTGCCATTGTCTTTTCTTTTCTTCTTGGGATATAATTAATGGATGTGAACTGCAAGGCTTGATACCCCTCTTTATCCCTAGTCATTTTCACATCAATATAGGATACGTTCGACGATCGATCGACTGGTATGAGATTCTCTGCGATGACAAAAATCACCCTTTATCCCATGATGAAATTGACCTGTTGGTACAAGGAGGAGGGACTGCCCCTACAATATGGATCTAGGGTCTTCCCAGAAAAAGATTAAATATTAAGGGTATGCCCAAGATTTTTAATATCACTTTGAATGTAAATGATCTGATGGTGACAGAAAGATTCAGTTCTCCTAGTGACATAGTTTTCCTATTATCAAAAGCTCTGACAGTCCTCCTAGTTGGCCTGATGTGAGAGAGATCTGTTTTTAGCTTGTGCAAGGTTTGTAGATGACACACATTTAAAATTGAGTTATTGTCAATCAATACATTCGCTACTATCATGCCTTTGCACATTATTACGATGTGCACCACTAAGATCTTTAAGTAGTACTTCCCGATGTTGCTCTAAATTTAGTAACAGGTCGAAGATATTGATCTGAGCTGGCATCTTGTTCAATGGTCTATTATGTTATACTCACTTTTCTAAATGAGCTTAAGGAAGTCAATTGCCTTTTTGTCGGTTACACGACTCTTCTTCTTCTCTGACTCTCTTTGCGGTGTCCGTTCTTCTTCTACCAATTTTTCTTTTTCTTTTTCTTTGCTTTTTTCCTCATCCTCTATCTGCTTCCTTTCTGACACTTTCTAACACCTTCCTGATCTGGTCATATAATCAATGTCCATGACCATAGGCTCCTTCAATTTTGTAACCCCTGTCAATGTAACGATCATTGTCTCATAATTCTATTGAACGGTTTGATTTGTATAGGAATTGACTTGGGGATATGATGGTCATGAGTTGAGGATCTAATTTTAGATGAAAATAAAAGGTGGTAGACTGGGTTTGATGGTTGATGTAGCGATGTCAAGGATTTGTGGGCTAGTACAGGATAAGATAAGAGGTGATCAGGAGGAAAAACTTAAGGGTTTGAGGGGTGGGTGTAGCATGGGATATGACAAGGGATGGTCGTGAAGAAGAGCTTGAAGTTGGTAAGGCGTACGGTATGATGAGTGGTGATCGAGAGGAAGAGCTTGCAGTTGGTAATGTATAAGGTATGATAAGTGGTGGTAGTGAAGGACTCGAAGTTAGGGGTTTGGAGTGAATAGTAAGACTGATCATTCTACTTGAGAGTTGGGATGGTGATTGGTTAGTTTTGTCTTGAGGTAAAGTGTTGATGTTTGAGGATGCTGATTCCTTCCTCAAGTTGACTCTGACTTTTAAGCCAATAGGTGTTATCAGAACTGAAAGGTCGAAACTTGGTTCATCATTCTCTATGGCATTCCCTATAGGCCCATTGCCTCCCCCGTTGTGTGTCGGTAATGGGTTCTGGTTGATGTTCTGCTATGAAACTTGGCCTGCCAGACCATCCAACATGATCGTTTTCCTGTCGATTAGATTTTGAACTTAGTAATTGAGTTGCCAATATTGATCGATGGCACGTCCTAGTACACCCATATGAAATTCACAAAATTGATTGGAATTATACCCTGGTCCCTTTATCACCTCTGGGGTTATTTGCCTCTTAATGAGATATTCTCCCCTGAATAGCATTGGAAGTAGTTCTGATAGAGTCATAAATAGGCGAATGAAGACTCGAGAGACCCTATTGGGTTTGCGTTGCTCGATTTGATAATTCTAGGTGAACTGTGGGTTTTGACCAAACACGGGATTCTAACCAAATTGAAATGCTTGCGGAATAGGTGTAGCTTGAGGTGGGTTAACCTTGAAAGGGACCCGAGGTGTTGGCGACATCTGATTTGGTGCTGAGATGAAGAAAGGTTGAATAAGTTATACATTGTTAATTTGTGCTTCATCATTTTTCTTATTCAAGATTATCGATTTTCGTTGGGTAGACCCCCCTGTTGGTGTCCCTAGACTAGACAGGTCGTAAATCAGACCCGATCGGATACCATCCTCAACTCGATCTACTACTTGGACTAATTACAAAAAGCTTACAGTTTTATGACCCACCAGATGCATGTAGAATTTGTGGCCTAGAGTTGAGATGAATATGGTATTCATATCCTGTTCAGTCATTGGTGATTTTACTTTGGAGGCCGATTCCTGCCACCTTTGGGCATATTCCTTCATGATTTCTTTTACCTTCTGAGTCATTTTTGCCATATCATTCATGTCCAACCCCATGTCTATATTGAATCTGTACTCCTCCAAGAAAATTTTGAAAAATCAAAATTCAGTTCTTTGAAATCAAAATCAGCCAGTCATATCCCCAAGGAAGAGGTGGCATACAATGCCTTAGCAAGGGTACTCTTAAGTCACCTCATTTTCTTGAATAAACGTAGTTTATTCCCCTCGTATCAACAAGGCAAGATCGTTCTTAAGCACCGACTTTGATCAAAATTGCAATTGGTGTTATAAAAATAAATTTAATTTTAAAATTAAATTTTTTTTTCAAATCTAATTTGTTGGAAAATGATTAGATTCATTTGGACTGATCAATCAATTGTTGAGCTTAATGAATTACATATGGATCATGGTTCAGGTTGAAATTGGAGGATGGGCTCGATTTAGGTGAAATGTGGATAGTGAACCCAATTTGGGTTGAATATGGATCATGGACCCCGTTTGGGTCGAATTTAGATCCTTGACCCTTGGACTAAATACGGGTCATGGACCTAGTTCGAAATGGATATGAATTGTGGACCCAATTCGAATTAGATACAAGTAGTAGATCTGATTTGGATTGGATATGGGTTGTGGACCCAATTTGGATTGAATATGGATCGTGGACCCAGTTTGAAATGAATACGGATCATTGACTCAGTTTGGATTGGATATAGGTCATAGTCCTTATTCAACATGGATACGGGTCACGGACCCAGTTTGGAATGGATACGGGTCGTGGACCTAATTTGAAGTGGATATAGGTCATGGACCCGATTTGGATTGGATATGGTTCGTGGACTCTATTTGAGTTGATCCTCGATGATAGATGATAGTGAATTTGATTGTGACCAAAGTTGATAGAGTGCTACGTTGGGTCAGGATCAATTTTGATCGTTAGAAAGTAAGCGGGCTCCATTTAGATCAAATAAGATGTGGCGAGTGGTGGGCCCTTAACTTAATGATAAAAGTGATTTATTTAATCGTTTTTAAGCCTTAAAATTCAAAACAAAAATAAAGTCTAAGAGAAAAGTTATCAGGACTGATATAAATGACAAAATGAGCACACACAAAAATTTTAAGTCTGTATTTAATACATGGACCGAAGTACTTTTGTACTGGTCCATGCTTTGAATACAGACCAGAATCTTAATTTTCGGTATATATATAAATTTTTTTGAGATGATGCAAAACATAAAGAAAAAAATAGACTTCCCATTTACCAAAGGGAACATGCAAAGAAAATAAAATAAAAGCGGCCTAAATCTATATAACTTGTCTTCATGGACATTACAATTTTGCTTTCAAGAGCTAAAAAAACAAAAAGAAAATTACAAGATACCTAAGGGTGGATACATCTTGAAATATTTGTGTCCTATGCCTCTAGTCATATTGATGCATGTGGCTATAGGTGGTTTGAGGTTACTCAATCTTCAAACCTCCATGCACATTGAAATGTATACTTCTTAGGTTGGTAATTGAGGTGGATGTTATTCTCTCCGCCTCCTCAAATAAACGATCTAGGGCCTTGAGTTACCAAAATCCAGGGTTAGATTTAAAAATAGGAGGTGGTTTGTGCAGTAAGCTATTAAATTAATGTGCACAAGTGCATTACAAATGTGTATCAACCCTTACAACTTTGAATCAAAATAAGATAAAGAAATAAATATTACATGCATTCCCACAAAGAAAATAAAACAATAAAGACAACGAAGTGAATCAACCAACAAATATGTTAGAAACAAAAAGAAACACTAAGAAAGAAAATTGAATATTTTTTTTAAAGAAAATAACCAAGCAAAATTGATTCGGGCCCACTAGTTTTCCCTAGCAGAGTCGTCAAGTTGTAGACATGAGATGTTCATCGTAAACCTCAATGCTACATTGTTTGAAGCCACCACCATTCTTTTTTGGAAATGAGTGTGAATGGGTACCCGAAAATATTTTTGAAATTATTTTTAAATTGTAGTGCCTTTCATGCATGAAAATAATGTGGTATACCTAAGATCTAGGTATGGAGATTTGGTTAGAGGATGGGGAAGGTATTAGGCACCCCATCCTCTCCACCAAAGGTGGTTACATTGAAACTTGGCCATCTTTTTCCAAAAAACTTAAGAAAGTGAATGAAAATACAATAAAATGCATGTTAGAGGTGGTATGTGCATTCAGTGAAATATTCCATTAGGAAAGGGTTTTGATTTCAATGTGACGTTAAGGGCATCCTACGGAGAAGGATGACCCATATAACCACATTATTTTTTATGGATATAAATATTGGTTTAAGCTTTAGAGAGACTCCATGATGGAGTTCTCTTGAGGCCACAACCTTAATGCATATATGCAAGGCTAGAAATTTAGTATTTTACCCTAATAAAAGGGTGACACATTTCTTCATCATTGTCATGCATATGTAAGTGGATGCATTGTATAATATGATGCATGAGATATCGTAAGGAAAAGAGGGCTTCAACCCCTACCTTTTCGATCGAACCTGAGTCCAACTTACTGGAGATGGGAGATGGTGTGCATTACATCCTAAGGATTGCTAAAATATAAAATTGGAGGGTTGGAAATAAAATATGCAAACTAAACAAAATACACCTAGTTTAACCCACCTTTTCCCTCCTTGATGCTCTTGAATAAGCTTGAATCTTGAGATGGATTTGAAAATTGAATACCTTGGTTCAGGGAAGATGATTAGAGGTGATGGAATTTTTGGTTGAAGGTTGAGAGATGGGTGAGAATTCTTAAGTTAGAAGATTTGGTAGATAAAGGGTTGAAGAAGTGAGTAGAAATTTGGATAGAGTTTAGGGTAGAGAAATGGGGGCTTGAGAGCATCGATTATTCATAGAAATTGAGGTTATTTATAGAGTTTTTGAGAATTTTTGGGGATAAAATTGTCTAATTTTAAAAATAAAGGAATGAACATGAGATTTAGGTACTTATTTTGGATTTTTTGTTTTTATGAGGGTAAATATGTCATTTGTAAAGAAATCCAAAAAATATTATTTGATCATTGGTTTTTTGGTAAATAGAGGTGGGAAAATAAAATATACTTTTGGGAAGGTGAGTAAGGGAATGACATGTGTAAAGGTGCAGTGGTAGATGAAAAGTAGACTTTGATTCATTTGTAAATAATACTTAAAGTAAAGGTGGATGCATATTTTTGAAATGGACTATAATGGGAAAGCTCCACGTATGTACTTGAAGATTCTCACCTTTTGAGGGTATGATTGAAAGTTTTCTCAACTTTATGAATTATTACCAAAGACTAAAGAACCTTTTTGGTTTGACCATCCTTTTTAGAAAGGGTATTATTATATTTTTACAAGGGGGAGTTGACTCTCCAATTAGATAAAGCATTGGGTATTAAAGGCTTATGGGAGATCAACATGTGTCACCTTTCAAAGGGATGTGAGAGAATGGGCTTGGTGTTAAGCTTAGAATGGACCTGGGCTATGGACTTTGGATTTGAGAGTGGACTTGGTTTTGGACTTAGAAAATGGACTTGATTTTGGATTAGGAGATGGACTTGGGTTTAGGGTCTAATATGGACTTGAGTTTAGGGTTTAGTATGGACTAGAAAATGGACTTTGATTAGGGTATGGGTGATGAATTGGTTAATGGGGAATGAATATGGATTTAGAGTAGATTAGGGACAAGGCTGAGCATACAAAATTATATGACATGATACATGTATGCATGAAAATGATGCCAACTGGCAATACGGGCCCATTGAGAGGCTTAAGTTCTTAATTGAAATCAATTCAAGAAAATTTTAGATTTTTCTAATGGTTTGTGCAAATTGGGGTGTCTACAATTAGCATAGGCTGACTCAACAGGTATCATACCGGATCCATCTTATTTATTAGCCAAATCGTGTGGTCAAAAAGGTAATATCGTAGTTCTGTGTGCCATAGTTTAAGGCAAGGCACAACCGTTTAATATGATAATACTTTTTTTTAAGTGGGGAGCAACACATTACTCAAGTAGTAGATGGACTTTTTATTTCTTCATCTTCTCAAGCCGAAAGTATACCCATCGTAGAATATACCTATAAAGGGTCACGGTGCCACCGAGCTTTCCATCGTGGTGCCACAAATTGTGTTATTTGTGGTCTTGGTGTTCCCACTGGTTTCCACCATAGATGAAGTATGTACCACCCATCTTGGCTCATTGAGTTTAATGGTGGAACCCCTACGTAACACAAGAAAACTTGACACCTACAAAAATCACATGTATACATTTGACGAAAATCATTTAAACATGATTATGCTCATAATTATTTTCAAGAAAAATGATTGATAGCTTTTATATACTATCATATTAGCTACGAACACCATTTCTCCAAATTTAATACCAAGTGGGGCTTTGAATTCTACCTGAGCAAGCTAGTGCTCCGTCCTCCGATTCCTCTCGAAGTTGTCAAACTTCTTTGAAATTAGATCAACTCCTCATGCTCTTATGTTCCAAATCTACATAGGACCTTGAAGGTTATAACTTGGGCATGGATTTTGGCAAGAATTGATTGGGTTTCATGGGATGAAAAGAAGAATAAGGTTTCTAGAGTTTTGGCTTAAGCAAAAGAGAACAAAATGTCTCTTAAAGAGGCTTTTAATAGAATTTCAGTTTGGGACTAACCATGGTTTAATTAATCTTAGTTAATCAATCATGATCATCACTTGCCATTTGGCAAGGGATTAGTTGGGTGGCAACAAATGCATTAAAACATCATGTTAAGTGACACATGGGGGGTTGGTTTCATGGTACTTAACTCATCTTCGACTTCAGTCAAAGATGATTGACTCAAACAAACTAACCATGGTTAACTTAACCATGGTTTGATTAACTTACCATGTGATCTTCATGCCATATGGCATGGGGTTTAAGTTTGGGGTGCAACTTGGTTCAGGTTGGTTCAATTTTGAGCAAAATCAGAATCGAACTGACCAAGGTCTGTTCCATTATATTGAAACCAGAATCAAACCGACTTGGTATAGAACCGAACCGACCTTAATTCGATTTGGTTCTGTTCGGTTCCATGGGTTGCCAAAAAAATTTCATCAATTAAAATCTAATTGAAACCTGGAACATTCCATCCATTTTTGACACTCAAGGTAGGAGAGACATTCTTTCGTAATAAATCCATTACATCAAGTGAAAAGTAGTTAGTAACAACTTAATGCCATAAGCCTTAGTTCGCTACCATATATCTCAGCAGAAGCAATATAGATTTGAGTGTCCTTATGAAAGCCTAAAGCTTGTAAAACTAATGCAGCCTCCTCTGGTGTAAGAAGACACAAACCTTGTGATGATTTCTTCTCGTTAGACATTATCTCTTTCTCTCTCCACCAAGGGTAGGCATATCTGTATGAGTGCACAATGAAAGTCAACATATCAAACATTCTAATCCAATCATTCTATTATTAACTTTAAAAAAATGTATTTGAAACATCACATTAAATGGCCAACTCCAATTGTTCTATATGCACAAAATATAAATCTATTATCTCTAACTCCAACAAGCATCCATCCAAAAGATAATGCATCAACCTTTAAACAAAATGAGAAACAAACCTCTTCCGCTTGAGCTCCTCTGCTTCTTCATCCAAGCAGCCATGAGTACAACCTGAGAAAGCCAACATGTCCATTTCATATCTCAAATGCAACACCACAAAAAAGCCCCTATGTTTAAGCATATGAACCAATTTATTTCCCAAAGCTTCCATCTTAGGAGTAAATTTTAGTGTCTGGTAATTAATATGGCACCTCAGCTTCTAAAGATCAATGGGTAGCTCATTGTTTGCTAGACGTGCATTGGTTTGTTAAAATGAATCACGTTGTACTAATTGAAAAGTGGCAAAATCTACAAGATAAGAGAGAAATTGTAAGATAAAATGGACGCCCTACAATGGTTGGAATCAATAGTAAACAGGTCATCAATTATTTAGAAGTTGTTTGCCCAAAGTAGAACCAAAAATACCAGATAGAGGAATAGTAAGATAACCAAAAAATTTTAGAAAGGTCAGCTTATTGTACTAGTCATTTCTCTCTAAAACAAATTCAGTAGGAAGAAAGAATAGTAATATTATATAAATTCTAGGGATCATCAACACTCACTTTTTGGCCCATCTGAAACCAGAGGAACAAACCCTAGATCTTATGAGATTTAAAAACTAGAAGTATGCAAACCTTCGCAAGTAATATGTCTCATTTGACCAGCTCACTGGAAGCGTTTCAAGTAGTTGATTTGCAATTTTTCGACTAAGCCTCTTTGGTAGCCTTTTGATGATGTGCACCTCATCTCTTAATAAATCAATGAAGTGCCTCACATTAAAAATATCGCCAAAGTTGCTGCAAAAGATTTCTATTAGTTGGATATTTTACTCAGAAAGAACACCTAGTCAAAGAATTTTAAAACCAATAAAAATACCTAGTATCTGTCCAAAATGATTTCTTATCAAGCTCTGGAACAACTGATGTGAGGTTCAATAGCCGTGCAACTGTCACCATATCACAGATCTGAAACAAAATGCCAATTTTGAAGAATAAACAGATTGGCATAAAACATATGAAAGTCAATAAAGAAAGTGAAATGATGAAAAAATACTACAGCACGCATTTGATTCAAGCCTCCATTGCAAGATATTTTAAGATAACCATAGCTTTCATAAATTCCTAAAACATGTCAATTGCAATTATATTATTTGTCAAAGAAAGAGAGCTTAGCAAAAAAAAAAACTAATAAAAAATTTGTGACAAAGTCACCACTTTGCAGCCACCACTATTAGTGACAAAGTCACCACTTTACAATAATTACATGTGGCTTCATTGCAGCCACCACTTTACACAAACATTGTGATGGGGAACACCGAGGCACCTTGATGTTGTGATCTGCACACTTTACATGAATGTTGGCTGCCATGTCAGCATGTTTTTGTGTATCTGCCAACTACATACACCAGCTATCCAAAGATAAACTCATAATAGGAGTTTCGCCATAACAGAAAAACAAATATATTTGTAAAAACATTCTTAAATTGTGATAAGAAAAGTAATTACCACAAACCCAATAGGTTGGTCAGCCCATTGAGTAAGATGATCAGCAAATAGAGGTTCAAAACCAAAGAGAGTCTTACATCCTATGTTCTCCCCACCTTCAGGGATGATTTTAAATGAAAGTTAGATTTTTTATGTATTGCAAGTAAAAAAAAGGCATATTGCATGTCAAATTTTTCATAATCGTATCAAAATCTTATATAATCAAAGAGCATACTGCAAGAATCAACTATTAAAATGTCCAAAATTCAAAATCCAAATATCACATCAACACATTCATACAATTTGTCCTGAATAAATCAATTTTGCTTACATTGACACACCAATTCTATTAGCAACCATACATAATCAAAAGAGTAAATCACAATAAAAAAAAATCAACCACTCTCCATCTTCCTCCACTCTCCAATCGATAAGTCTAAAAAAAAAACATTATTGTTATATATATAAAGTTGAATATTTTAAAAAAAATTATTCTATTGTAATAATTTATGGAATAACAATTTACCTAAAAATACAAATGAAGAGGTATTTGTAATTCAATCAAGAAGTTCAGAATCATCTGTAATAACTGTAAAAATAAAATAAAAGAAATTATAATCAAATAGAAAATAGAAATGAAAGAACTTCTCAAATAAAATAAAATCATATTAAAATTAAAAGTTACCTAACTTGATTTCTTCAAATTATTCTAACTTCTCTTCAACATCAATTGGAATTGGTGAATCACGTAACCAATCCTATCCACAAATTAAATATTCCACAAACTTCGGGGTTAGGAAACTACGAAACTGATCTAATACGCGACCCCTAGTGCTAAAAGCACTCTGGGAAGCAACAGTAAAAACTGGAATAACTAACAAATCTCGTGCTACTATAGAAAGTATGCGATATTTAGAAGAATTAATTTTTCACCAATCCAAAATATTAAAATTTATGTCTTGCTTCTCAACACTTTTTTCTAAGTATCTATCTACTTCTGATTTGTAATCCACGCTTTTTTCTTCTTCTAAGTACTTCAGAAACTCAGATTGAAGTGACTTGACTTGAGCATTATCTTCACCAATTAGTTGATCAACTTCCATCTCATTTAAATTTTGAATAGAATGATTTAAAGAAATAGCTGAAATTGAGTCGAGAAATTGATAATGCTGAAAAATTTAGTTCATTGTTCCCCTTATTGTTCTAATCAACTCCTCAACCTTATAAGTAGATAAACCTTTGAGTAACAAAATTTTACATCTCTCAACTTATAACGAGGATTCAATACCACAGCAATCAATAACATCTTGTTTATCTTGTCAATACTCCCCCAATACTTATCAAATTTATCTTCATCTTCACTGCCATAAAACTCAAGCAAGGATCAAGACTTTTAGACCAATCAGAAATAGTATTTTCAATGGTGCAAACTTCATGAAAGTAAGAATTAGTAGTGACATAAAGAAAACCCGACATTCGTTTAGAGGCATCATTAAAAGTTTACAAAAAAATTAGCCAATACTCGAGCATAATTCCAATCATCTTCAGTGGGAAGCCCTCCTCTAAGTTCTTTCTCAAATTGTGATTCTTGTTATTTCAACCGTTCAAATATTTTTTGAAATTTTATAGCAGTATCTAACATAAGATATGTTGAATTCCATCGAGTTGAAACATCAAGGACTAAAAAACTCTTACATGTAATTCTTTCTTGGTCAACACATTTCTTAAATTGTTGAACTCTTGACGAAGAACTCCTTACATATTTTATAATTCCACGAATTCTACTAATAAAATCATAAACATCACTAATCCCTTCTTTTACTATCAAATTCAATATATGTGCACAACATCTCATATGCAAAAATTCACCTTCTAGAATGCAACCACCCCTTTTATTCAATTTTGTTTCTCAAATAACCAATGGTAACGTCGTTAGAACTTGTGTTATCAACCGTGATAGTACATACATTCTCTATACCCCCATTGAAGCAAGTATAACTCAATTGTTTTACCAATTAGGTGACTAGTAATAACACAAAAATTAAGTATCATTTTATATAGTTTTCATTTTTTATCAATGAAATGTGTAGTGAGACACATGTATGAAATGTTTTACAAAGAAGTCTATAAATTCATAGTAAGAGAGACTCTTTGAACAGAAGTATTCAATACATTCTTCAACTTTTTCTTTTCATTTTCATACAATTGTAAGCAATCTTTTACCACAGAGGTGCGAGACACTAAACGAAATTTAGATTGCAATACGATTAAAAAATATTGAAAACCTTCGCGCTTTACAAACTTAAAGGGAGATTCATTAATGATTATCATTCTTATAAGGGCATCTCTACATAACTCTTGTTCAAATTTTCAAGAGGTAAGGCTACTATCTCCCATATCTTACTGTTTGGAATGATAGGACTTTTTGCCTCTTGTCATCACAATAAGGATACTTGAGAAATTTAGTTAATTGTTTCCTTAACGTACTAGTCCCATTAACACTCGAGCACCCATAATCTGATCTACAATAATTACATTTGGCTCTTTCTGACTTCCCCCTATTATCATTTTTAATTCTAGTAAAATGATCCCAAACATCAAATTTTAGTCTATAAGGATTCTTGCGAGTTGAGTTTACCTTAGGTTTTGAGGCAACAATGCTAGTAGTAGCAAAAGGAGTAGAAGGAGTAGAATCAATAACTGGTTCAATATTGACATTGCTAGTGTCTTTATCTCCACATCTAACAAAAAGAAAAATATATCAATTAAGTTCCAATATACATCAAAAGATTTAAAATAATTAAGTCAAAAAAACATTCAACATGAATTAATGCTCCAATTAAAAGGTTAATTATGAACTAATTTTTTCATGAAATATCCAATTAGATAAATGGTAAATTTTGAAAATGGTAAATTATAATTTTTGGAAGTAACATATTTTATAAGGCAATTTTTTAAAAAACTTTTTTTAGGAAAATTGTAGTGAGAAAAATATTTATGATTTATATAATAATTTTTCCTACTTATGTAAAATATTTTAATTTCAAAAATAGTGAATCGGTGATTCCTATTTGGAGAAGAATTAATTTACTATTTTCGGAATTAAAATGAATAGTCTACAATTTTGAGCACATCTTTTAGTAAATCAACCAAAAATAAATAAATAAATAAGGTGCATTTATTTTTATTTTTTTTCAAATTAAGCCTTCTAATTATAAAAATATGAAATCAAAATAGATCCTAATCAACCCCAAATCCCCAAGATTTTGTTTGGTTTCTTAAGTTAATTTGGAGCATCGAGAGGGTAAAATACTCGACTCATTAAACAAGTTAACCTCCATTACTCTAATACATTGGCACATAGATTGAATCTATAACTATTCTTTAATGCATCACCTTAGACAAATTAGCAGATCAAATCCAATTTTATATTTTCTTATGCACTAGATAAAGAGGATTGAGTTCTACTTATTCTAGGTTGTGATTGCAAATTCGATTTATGTCGACAAATATAATTAAAAAAAACCAATTTAAAGGAAAATTTTAATTAATCTCTGATCCTTTAAAACCTCTTATACCACAAAATTTGTTATTTTTTCTCCAAGTTTAGATTATCACGATTCTAAAGGAAATAGAACCCAAGATTGAAGATAATGGCAAAAAGGTGTGTTTGGATCATAGTTTCCTAATGTAGAAATTTAGCAATTACTAAAATACAAAGCATTTTTTTTTGTGAAAGAAAAGTGATTCATTGAATAATAATTAGAAATATATATATATATAATATATGGTCTGATTTATTTCTTGGAATAACAATCCAAGATCTCTGATGCTTTAAAACCAAAATCAAATCCAAGATCTAACTTATCTTCATGAAAACATGATTCAGTATATCATTGTGGGCCAAAAGTAATGGAGAGAGAGAGAGCGATCCACCGCTGACCATCGGAGTTGAAATGCGGCTACCGTGTCGTACTATCGCACTACCACACACAATGGCAAGAGACAGAGAGACAAAGAGAGGGGGGGAGGAAGGGATGACTGCTGGCAGCCAGAGTTAAGCCCGTAACCGCATGTTCACTGCAACTGTAAGAAACGAGAGAGAGAGAGGGAGAGTAGAGGGAACAGGAAACCGAAATACCAAGAGTTAGGGTTTCATAGTTTACTGGTTTTGGTTTTTGTAAAAAACTAAAAATCAAATACATATTTAATATTTTATTTTAAATAAATATTGGTTCAGTTTTTTATATTGTCTGAACCGAGAACCGAACTGAATTCATCAGTTCTATATTTTTTAGAAGGAACAGGGAACTAAAATAACGAGAGTTAGGGTTTCGTGGTTTACTGGTTTTGGTTCCATTTGAACTGAATTAAGTTGCACCTCTAGTTTAAGTTTGGAGCTAACATGTGTCCATGGGTGACCCACCACAAGATACATGGCTAGATGAGGTGTCTCAACCATTTAAGCTATCTTGACCCAAGTCAATCACAATTAACTTGATCAAATAATCTAGTTTATTCTACTAACCCTAGTTCTAGGTTTAGTTAACTATTTAGATTAGGTGATGGGGTCCATTCTAATTGAATAGGATGTAAAACTATTGACTTTGACTTTGGTCAACTTGAGTTGACCATATTTGACTCGTTCAGAATCCAAGTTTTCGAGTTCTTGACTGGACTCATTTCTCACTGGATTTTGATGTTCAAATAGTCTTATCTTGAATAACTTTTCGAGATCTATCTAATGGAATTATTCATTTTTTGAAACTTTCACTCCTTATATCAACTATCCTTATGATGTATTCCTACTTGTCTTAGTTTTTTTTTTATCAACTTTCGATGATACTTAGTCGATCTTATTGTTGACAATTCTCATGCTTTTGTAGATTTATTAATTTATTATTTTTAATTGATTTGATCTCACATGTCTTATTGAAAACTTTCCTCGAGATATGTGGTGACTCAAATGGTCCGTCATAGTTTTGATCGAATCAAGATGTAAGTGAATGGGGTCCTTAAGTACCCTTAGGATCCTTCTAGAACCTCAACGCGGAAGTGATTGGATAAGTATCCTAGGGTGAACTTGGGGTGGTTGGGTGTAACATTTCTCTCTCTTCCCCGATTGTGAATGAACTTGGGGTAAAATTGAGAGAAACCACAGGTGGACTTATGGATTACAATGAGCTCAAGGGAAAAAATCGCACTTAGATCTATGGGGTTGGATGAATTTGAAAGAAAGGATCTCATTTAGATATATAGGTTCGTGTTATCCTAGATCTAGAGGTGAAATGGATCTTAAATCTTGATTGAAATAACACACCTAGGATTATAGATTTTGATAACCTTGAGAGAATGAACACACCTAGCTAGGCCAATGGCTTCTAATGAAATTGGGGAAAACCACCACTAACTGTATGGAATCAAAGGGATCTCGAGAGAGGTAACCACACATATATAGACTCATAGATTCAAAAAAAAATTGGAAGTCCACACTTAGGTCTATGGATTGACATGATCTAGGTTGAAATTTGAACCTAAATTGAGGTGAGAATAACACTTACAGTTCGGAAAAATACTAAGGCTTTGAAAGTGATCCACCATAAGAGGTAAAGAATTCAGAGAAAGTCTGTTTTGGCCTTAGGTAGCAAGGATTCTATGTAGAAAACCTTTGGCCATTGTTGCGTTATTGTCAAGGCCTGGAGGCTTTCTAGCTTTAGGTAAGTGAAGGCCAAGCATAGAAAATTCCTTGACCATGGATCAACGAAGGTTAGGAAAAACTTTTCTCTGGCCGTAGGTAAGTAAGGGCAAGGGTATAGAACACCCTTGAATGCAGGTAAGGTAACAACCAGAACAAAGTTCTTGAAGCCTTAGGACAGCGAAGGCCAAGCCAAAAAAAAATTCTACATTCATGAATTTTCTTATTTGGAAACTGGTTTTGGGACTTACGCCAAGGTTGAGAAGGACTTAAAAAAAAATAAAAAGGTAACCCAGTCCTTTACCAAAGGATGGGAATCTTAATCTATTACAAGTGATCCCTCCCAATTACAAATTGGCCTTCAAATATTGACATACTAACAAACTTGAATGAATTCGGTACAGTCATTGATTTTTTTTTTTGTTTTATTCTCTAGAATCGTAAGGCTATGCATGAAGGTTATAGGTAGGATGCAAAGATTACTCACCTTCAAATCTTTATGTAAGTCGAAGTTAGCATTTCATAAGTTGTTCGTGAGGTGGATCTCTTTGTCCTTATTTCCCAAAGTTATCGATCTTGAGGCATGAGATTACATGCATTCAAGGCTTAACTTTTTATTGGGCTGGGGTAGTTTGTGTAATAAGCTATGCTTGCATGTGTACGTGCAATTACAAAAGTGGAGTGCCAATTTACAATTAATCCACAAATAAGCAAAAAATAGCCCCCCCCCCAGTTATAGAATCGCAAGGCTATGCATGAAGGTTATAGGTAGGATGCAAAGATTACTCACCTTCAAATCTCTATGTAAGTCGAAGTTAGCATTTCATAGGTTGTTATTGAGGTGGATCTTTTTGTCCCTATTTCCCAAAGTTATCGATCTTGAGGCATGAGATTACTTGCATTCAAGGCTTAACTTTTTATTGGGCTGGGGTAGTTTGTGTAATAAGCTATGCTTGCATGTGTACTTGCAATTACAAAAGTGGAGTGCCAATTTACAATTAATCCACAAATAAGCAAAAAATAGCCCCCCCCCCCCCCAAGTTACATACTTTACCACAAAAATTTGAAAATAAGAAGAACAATGAGTTAATGTTGTTTAGAACTTCACAAATGGCGAAGATTATTTGGTTTGAACCCTCGACCTCAATTAGAGTTGCCAAGTTGTAGATACGTGAATTCAAGGATTTTGGACACCATCAACGTGGGTTTAGGAGTCGCCACCATTCATAGAGTTCATGTGCGAATGGACACAAATTAAAGATGTTTTAAAATTCAGTTTTTCAAACAAATATTGGCTCAAATCTAGTCTTCACCTAGAAGTAAGTGGTAAAGAGGTTTGGTTGTGAGACAAGGAAGGTGTTAGGCACCTTGTCTCACCCACTAAGTTGGTAATTACCAAAGATTGATCAAAAGTGAATCTTAAACTAGTTTTTTGGGGTTTTAAGAAGTTTAAAAAGATTTTAGAGTATTTACAAACACTTGGAAATGATGTAGTCTCTCCAACTAGCAAAGGAGTTAAATGAACAAGCTAAAGAAGGAAAGTTGTACTTGTTGGAAATTTTTATGGGCTAGAGGATTTGGTGGAAATCTATTTAGATTTCAACTTTTGGAACCTCTAACACTTACCATGTTCATGCATACTCATAAATGAGTATATTTTCTATTAGTTAGGCTCTTAGGAACACATTCATGAGTTGAATGGTCCCATTAGCAAACTTAAACCTTATGCATGAAACTATGTCCACTAGGGACTATTCTGTTGGCTTAGAATGTTAAGTGTAGACCTAAGGAGATCTACACTTTTAAACTAATTTAATTGATTTTTCGGTTCGATCATTTGGAATTTGGGTTTGGAGTTCGTGGTTCATCAATCTAAAATGAACCTAGTTCGTAGGGGTAGGTAGGGAAAACTCATTTTTGGGTTCACTTTGGTTTCCTAGTTTGATTCACCACCTTGGGTCACTTGTGCATATATATAATTCAAGTATAAAAGTTATAATTATAACTATAATATTAAAAAATTCTATATTAAATAGAAATAACTTAGTAAAATAATCTAAATTTTAAGTATGCAGAATGAAAAAAAAATCAATTAAAAAAATATTTGATTCGTTGAATTTCATGTTTTGATTCGCCAAAGCCAACAAAAATTCGGTGGGCTCATGGTTCGCATGATTTTACAAATCCAGTACAAACTGTACCACGAACTGATTCACTTCATACTAGTTCATGGTTCGAACTAGCAGAAACAATTTCAGTAGCATAGCTTTTAAATTATAGCCTCTTTTTTAGAAATAAAAGGGTGTATGCATTTAATGTTCCCTAAGGAACTTATTAATGGTATTAAAAAGGGGAGATTTCTTCACATTGTAATAACTAGGAGTTTAATATGCTTAGAGTTTAAAAAGAATTAAAATAACTTGTTAGAAAAGCTAAATACTCTTAATGTGTTTATTATGGACTTAGAAAAGAGAAATTACCTCACCTAAATGAGGTTTTATTCTCTAACTCCTTATGTTATTAGAAGAAGAAAACCAAACTACTTAAATTACAAGAATTTAAAAATGCTTGAAATTAAAAAATGGGAAGAAATTAGAAACAAGAATTAGGGGGAATTGTTACATTAAATAGAAACTAAAATCAATACTCCACATTGGTTTTCTTTGTTTTTCTTCTTTTCCTTACTTTTTCTTGCTCTATGCATCTAGCATGAATGGAAAATAGCTGAACAGAATTTTGAGGCTATTAGGAAGGAATTTTGACAAAAAATTTGAACTCAAAAACTTTTCTCTTCTAGGGAGGCCCTTAGGGATATACCTGTTGAAAGCGCCCTCGATCTGCGGGGTACGCGGATCCGCTTTTGATTTTTGAGGTTTGGAAGTCGCCACCTAGTTATTACGGTCTAGGAATCGAACATCTAAAAGGTAAATAACACTAATCTACCAAAGAAAATACGAGTCCGGGGATCACGTTACGGGGTTGGAACGTGTTAGGCACCAACCCTGCAGGCTAGTCTCTATTTTTCCCAAATAAAACTACATTGCTAAAAGACCTAAATAAATAATAAAAAAATAAGAATGAAAAATACCTAGATTGTAACACCCCGAATTTTTAATTTATATCTCGAGGAAATCTAATTGTAAATTTCGATAAAATTTTAAAAGAATGACTTAGGGTAGAATACTCGAATTTTAGTCCGTTCATTTTTAATGAATTTTGACTTCGCCATTAGGTTTAAAATGATCAAAATATATACTCTATCCTGTAAGAACGTTCAAATTCGAGTTCGGATGAGAAAGTTATAAAATCCTCGAATTTCGTGTTAAGTGGGACCCAAAATAGTGAATTTTTGATAGAGGAAGAATCAGGAAAATTTAACTACACCATGAGGTCCGCAACGAAAAATTATTCGAAATGGAATACTCATATGTCAATTTTCGAGTTCAAATAGTCAAGATTTTGTCGAAAATAGAAATGAAAGAAAAATACAAAAATGCCATCAAGTTTTATTATAAAAAGAACCAACTTATTCCTTTATTCATTTTCTCCTCTCCAACTCACAAAGAATCAGCCCATTCTCTAATCCTAGGGTTTCAACCCTTCCCATCAAGATCTATCACAAACGAGCACAAGTTGATCGTCGACGAAGGAGAGAAAGTTGTCAACATCGACGAACTCCACGCCTTCAATCCGTTTAACCTTCATTTTCGTTTCTTTCTCTGGTTCTCTCACAAAAATCAGTAAGTAGGCTCATCTATGCCCACTTAGAGTCTCATCAAAACCAAGGGAGAGTTATCCATCATCATTGAAAAGGAGAAGAACACCTTCAAAGAGGGTTTTGGAAATCAACTTGACCATTGACACCCGAGCTCAACCACTATCGGAACTTCGAGCCGCCGAACATTGACTATTTGTTTTGGTTCATCACCATTGGCAATCACAAACCAAGTAGGGGACTCTCAACTCTTATTAATAATCATAGATTTTGAAAAAATTGCATTTAGGGATCTTTCGAAACTTTTATATGTTTTAAATGTATAGAATGCCGCTTAATTTACTTCAAATTCATGTTAGAAATAGTTATGTTTGATGTGTTTTATCGTAGTTTAAATGTTTAATTCGTAGGTAGGTTAGTAGAATGGAAAATGAGTGAAAAACTCAAAGAAAAGAAGAAAAAAATCAGAAAAATTGAAAAAAAAATGAAGTTTCTGTCGGTGCCACCGTGAGCCGTCGTGCTCCAGGCACGGTGCTACCGTGAAAATTAAAAAGTAACCGAAAAAATTTATGATATTTTGTTTGGATTCCTTATGCTTTTAACATACCAAATCGACTACTTATGGCCCCCGTAACTCCTTCAAACGAAGTGGAGAAAAAATAAATAAATTTTCATCACGACGAGAATGTTTTAAGTATTCACGTGATATCTTTTGCATTTCTTTGAATTAGTTTACAAAATTACATGGCTCTTCTTATATTATCAAGGGCCTTCATTTACAAAAACTCGTTCTCAATTTCGACAATTTTGAAAAATCGAGTTTCCGATACTTAGCCAAATTTTCATCAATTCTTTCCAGTTTGGACAGTTTGCCTTCGCATACTTATTGGGACCCTATTTTAACAAAAATTGAATAGTTTTCGATTGAATGATAAAAGTGATTTTACAAGCTTGAAAAAAAAATACTTTGTTCGAAAAATCGAGAAGTAAAAATACGGTAGAATGGGAATGGGATGAATCGGTAAAATGTCATAATCATACCGAGGGGTGATGTCTGCATTTTACGTTGTATGTTGTATGTGGGTTGGTGAAAGGATATCCAGGTTATTAATGAAAGGGTTGTATGTTTATTTAAATTTATGTTGGCTTAGAGGCTCCGAGTATTGTTGTTTATTTTAGGCCGGGTGGGCACAGTTGCATGGTAGGAATTGGATATCCATTCTCAACCCTGCTCTGTTAATTTCTCTTTTGTTTTAAATGGAAAATAATATATATATGTAGCTATTTTGTGAGCTGTTAAAAGGTCTTTGAATGCTTGAAAGGATAGTGCGTCACATCATCCGGAGAGATGTACTATCCTGGGATGTACGGTAGGGACCACCAAGCTCAAACGTGGTATGGGACGCATATGGGAGTGGAGTCACAACTGGAATCCGGGTCCATTCCTTTCTTATCTTTACCAGTAAACGTGTATTGTAAAGGTGGTCGTATCCGAATAGAGTGTTTATTTTGGGAATCAAATGCACACCTGATAGGCATAGACAAAGATGATTGGTCAGTGATCACTAACAATCTAGTAGTAGTCGAAATTTCTGACACATCGAAAAGAGACCCTGATAAGAATGCAAAATGTCATATTTTTCTCCTTCAATATTTAGTCCTTTATACATATTTAGTGCCTAAATGTACTCATTATTCTTTTATTTTGATTTAGGATGCAAATGGAGGTGTTAAGTGCAAAACGAAATTAATTGGGCGATTTTGGATAGTTTTGACATCGCTTCGTAATCTGGGCATAACTCTCTCATCCGAACTCCAATTGAGATGATTCCAAATGCTATGGAATGCTGAGAAAAAGATCTACAACTTTCGTGTTTTGAGTTTTAAGAGATAATGACTGTATCAAGGTCAAACTTGGATTTGAAGTTGCTGCACGTAAACTGTTGACGCGAATTTGACGTGAATTTGTTAAAAATTTGACGAGGATTATTTTCGAAAGTCTCCAAATCTAGTGCACGAAAATTCCAACTAAAACACCATTTTCCTAATTATATTAGGACTTTATTTTATTTTAATTAGTCAGATTTATATATTGTTACTGGAGGATAAGATTTAGGATTTTTTTTAGGAGATTTTGTTAGCTTCTAAGAAGGAAGAGAAGAACGGGTAAAAAAAAAAAAAAAAGGAAGATCTCTATCTCTCTCTCTCTTGCTCTCTCTCGATTAGGGTTTTTTTTTTTTTTAATCTTTTCTTTAGGAAAGAAGTGGCTGAAACTTGGGGAACTAGGGGGCCAACGAGTTGCTGTCAAGAAGGAGAAGTTGTTAAAATTTTTCAGCAACATTATTGTCAAGAAGTTTACAACGTTGCTGCTTGTATTCGTTTTCAACCATCAACATCATCGCCGTGAGGAACATCACCACCAACACATCTCAAACTTCTTTGGTTGTGTTAAAAAGTGTAACCCTTATGACTTTTATTTATTTTATTATTGCAACCCTGGTTGCTTTTGGATTAAAGAACATCTTGTTGGATTCTTAAGTTGGAAATTTTTAATTCAATGAGTTAGTGACTTTCAGATTCATTAATTGATATTTTCGGATTGGTGATATGTAGACACATGAATCAGTGAATTTTAATTATGTATGCTGAATTTTCAGTTTGGTCATATTGAAAACTTTGATATTAACGGTCATTGAAGCCATAATTGTATCTCTAATCACCTAATTGATTTGGAATATGATTTAAAAGTGGTAAAAACTATGAACAATAGTTGTGATCTGAAAATTACATGTTCTTTAGTCATGGACTTTTCCATAGGTTTGAAGAGTAGGTTATTGAATCATAATTCTTTTTGATCTTAATGATTTGTTTAAGAAGTTGTAAGGATACGCTAAGTATTAACTTGATTGCTTAATCAAAATAACTCGGTGATGGACTTTTCCAAAATCCTAGGGATTATCTAAGAAGGAATTTATAAGATGCATGATCTCTTTAGGCTTGCATTTTGATTCAATTCGGATATGTAATTAAGGCATAAAATTCGTTATCTATGTTGAAGCAATTTGATTTGTCATTTAATGAATTTATTTTTCTGAATTGTGAGAGAAGATGATCAATTGTAAATATTTATTTCTTTAATTTTTATTTTTATTTTTATTTTTTTCTTTTTATTATTATTATTATTATTTTAATCCGAATCGCCAAAATTGAAACCCCTACAAATTTGTGTAATATGTTTGTTTTCAATTTGTTAATTAAACTAACTAAAATTTATTATGACTCTTTAGAATAGGAGTACCCGCAATCCCCGGCCAATAACGATACCCTACAAATCACTTTACTACAATCTTCTATAGGGTTTATTGATGACTAAAAATATGGTCAATCAGACCCATTGCTTACGGTCACGTCAAGCAGCCCGCCTGAGCCGGATAAATGGTCATTAGTGTGGTAAGAGCAGCGACCGACCACAAAATCAGGAACTAAAAGCCAGATTTATGTTGTAACATTATGTCCCGACTGAGAGCGATCTAGTCGTGAATCCCAACTCTCTGATTTCATTACTTCACCAACTTGTATTATGTATCTGTTGTTATATTTTGAATTATAAACTGCAAAACATGCTTGTTATTTCAATGTGACAAATCGTAGCTGTATAGCAAAATGAAAATGTTTGGTGAGTATTGATGATTGATGCCATGTGAATCTTTAAAATTGTTTAGTTGCTCATCCCTGGCTATACGTACCAGTTAACCGTAGTTTTAATAGTAAAACTTGCATGTATTGAAATGTTTCAGTATGCTTACTCGTACATATTAGACAAGGTTATTAGTAGGGGCTGTTTGTAGACCTACTGGATAACCATTGTTACTCACCCTTTCCTTCCTATTTTTTTAAGTTTCAGAGCCTGCAGCCGGAGAGACAATCGTAGAGCCATCTAGCAAGGACTACCTGGTGGGTCATATTGACGACCAGAGTTCGTTACCCGGTGAGCACCATGACTACTTCTACTAGGAGTTCGTTCGTCCTAGGAGCGGTATATGTTCTTTTTGGGACCGAGTGCTAGGTCTATGTTAGAGTGAGGAAATTTTTGTAATCCTGTATATTTTCCTCCTTTTTGCACAATTCTGATCAAATTCTACATTATTCGCAGTTTACTGTCTTCCGTACTTTGTATATTTTGATTCATTGTCATATGCAGGATCTGTTGGTTATCGATTTTTCTTTGTTTTGAGTTCCGTAGAACGCTAACATAAACGGAGGAAACTGTCCAAACTTCAAGGTTCGACCTCAAGATTTGTGTTAGCGTTTGGCGGGACGTCACATAGATGATCATAAGAACGATAGTTCCCTCAGAGTTGGCGGAGAGATTCCTTGCTTCGTTTTCGTTATTAGATCCGCTTCGGATCTCCAAGATGAAGTATCTTCTTCTTAGATCTAAGTGCTTCCTAATTTTTGATGAATTTTTAGATTTTTTTGAAGGGTTTATAGGTGTTTTTTTTAGCAAAAATTGGGGTTTGATGTTAAGTAAGGAGTTAAGACTTCAAAATTAGGGTTTGGAGAAGGCTAGGGAGACTTTTTGACCTACTTTTTCTATAATTTATTTTTACCTGCGAGATTAAGTTGTAAAGGTCCCTATTTATAGATTTTTTTAGGAGCTTTTTAGATAGAGTAAGTGTTAAATTAGGTTTCTTTTAGATAAAATAAGATAGTTTTAGAGTTAAATTAAAATTCTATTAGGGTTAGGGTTTGACTTTGGTCTTATTAGATTAACTAGATTTCTTTAAATTAGGATTTGAATTTGGTCTTATTAGATTGAATAAAAATATATTTTTGTTTTTTTTAGAACCCCCCTTTATTATATCTTTAATTCTTTGGGCCCCCAGATAGAAGGGTCCTTTAATAAATATCTGGGCAACTATTAACAATTTTGCCTGAGAGCTTGATTGATCGATATTCTTGGTTCAGATTTTTAAATTAATTTTATTAATGTTTCACTTTACATTATTTAATTTTTTATTTATTAATTTCAGAATTTTAAATTTTATTAAATGGAAAATTATCGTTTTGTCCTTGAAGAGAACTTTTGCGTTTCAAATTGGTTTTCGATGTTTCAATATGTTTTGAAATCAGTTTTTCGTAAGGAATTCAATGGAATTATCAATTTGTGTCACTTATGAAGTTTTTGGCATGAAATGATTGTGAACTTTATGAGGGATATTTTTATAATTTTGTCAAATTTGGTGAAAATTTACGAAATGATTTATTTGATTTCAATTTATTATTTTATGTGTTTGAAAGGATTTTCCTAAGCATATTGTGGGCTCTAGGGATGTTTTGATGTTAGGGGTATTTTGGTAATTTGATCATTTTATAGTAAATCATGAAGCTTCTTTTTATCTGAAAAATTATGATTTATATGTTTTTGGGGCATATTTTCCTAGCGTAGCGTGGTTTCTACAGTTTTGCTTGCTTGAGATACCTCATCCGAATTTTTAAAATATATCTGATAACAAACAGAGCATTGGAATAACCATCCACCATTGGGAACCGTCGCAATCGGGTAGACGAGTTGATTAATCAGGCAAGTGCAAAAATGGGATGTCTACAAATGCCCCTCTTTGGCAGTGGGTTGAAGCAAACTAGATAACAAATATATTTTGGTAGATAGTACGATATCCGAATGCCAAAGCTAGTGACAGTTCATTTTGTAGTCTGATTTAACAATTCGTCGGGATGTTTCTGATCCTTAAGGGTAAACTCTCCCCCAAACAAGTTTGTCAGGTCTTCGAGCTTGAACTTCATTGACGATGTCAGATCCTCGAATTTTAGAAAATCTCCCTAACTAATGCAAAAGTGCACGTGTGTGCAATAGTGGGATGCTTACTGAGTAAAATGTGTCAGGTCTTAGAAATCTTCTCTTCACTGATAATAATGATTCAAAATTGAAATGTGCTTATATAACGAAAACAATCATGGCAAGGTTGAACAATGAGGTAATTTGAGTCATAATATTGTAGGAACTTCGTTAAATCCTATTTGAAATTTTTTTTTAGAGTTCAAAAAAGTTTGAATCTCGTTTTCGGACTCGAGCCTATTGTAGCCACGCTTCTCGAGCTAAAGAACTTAAACAATCCTGTTAATTCATTCTATGATTCAAAAAAGTTGGAGTCTCGTTTCTCGGACTCAAACTTATAAAGTCATGTTTCTCGGACTTAGATTTATAGGAACTTAAACAATCCTTTTAATTCATTCTATGATTCAAAAAAAGTTAGAGTCTCGTTTCTCGGACTCGAACTTACTAAGCCACATTTCTTGGGCTTAGATTTATAGGAACTTAAACAATCCTATTAATTCATTCTATGATTTAAAAAACGTTTGAGTCTCGTTTCTCAAACTCGAACTTACTAAGCCATGTTTCTCGGGCTTAGATTTATAGGATTTTAAACAATCCTATTAATTCATTTATGATTCAAAAAAGGTTTGAGTCTCATTTTGCGCACTCGAACTCACTAAACCACGTTTCTCGAGCATAGATTTATAGGAACTTAAACAATCTTATTAATTCATTATATGATTCAAAATTGAGCTCGAAGTTTGAAAGATCGGTCCTTTATTGGCTTATCATGCATCTGAATTCATAATTATCATTGGACTTCATCGAACTTTTAAGTAAGATTTTTCTTTTATCATGTGATTAAAAACAAAACTTTGCAATTAAATGACTTTAAAAAATGCCCCTAGTTTCAAGGTTGGTTTTAACTAGAACTTGACTACGAGATTGATGGAATGGATTACGCTTGAAAAATATGGACTCTAATGTATGACAGATAGAAGAACTAACATTCCCTTAAATTTAAGACTCTTAAAATTATCATATGTGCAATAAGAGATTGATCATTTTCTTTCAAATTTCTTTTGAAAAATGCTTGAGTTGGACTTAAAAAATCATGATAAATATTATAATAAAAGATCTTTCTCTTCAAAGTGGTTGATGATTCTACATCTTCCATTAGCGAACACTTGAACAAGTAAACATACTCTTGAAGATCTTACAATGTTCAAGATGACTTCTAATTTTTTTGACTTTAACACTGTCTTCGTCGGATGTGAGCTCTTGGTTGACAAATGAATCTTGTGACTTGGATGATTCTGTATTTTCTAGTTTCTACACAAGCTTCCTTCTGGATTTTTCTCTTGATGGGACATTTCCTCCCATTTGATGATGCCCTAATTTTAGTTTAGGTTGCCTTTCTAGGTTTTCAACCTAGAGGGTTTTTCTTTTCTTTTTCTAAAGATGTATTGATTTTTGCCTAGGTCGCCTTTTCAGTTTTCAACCTAGCAGGCTTTCTTTTTTATGGTTATGCCCTAACTTTTGCTTAAGTCGCCTTTTTGGATTTTCGACTTAGCGGACTTCTCTTTTTTCTTGATGATCTTGAATATTCAATTCGACAGCTTCTTGGTTCCCTACACCTTAACCGAGTCAATTAGCATTCTGGAGGACTTAATAGGTGGGTTTAAGACATGGTTTAGAAAGAAAGGGTAAAAGGTTCGACTTCCCAAAATGCTCCTAGTCTAATATTATCTTTTTTTGTCATTCTTTTTTGTAAATTCTTTTGACTCTTTTTTTCTAATGCCCCTAGTTTGGCATTTTTTTCTTTTCTATCAATTTTTTCTAATGCCCCTAATTTGGCATTCTCTTCTTTTGAACCTTTCAATAGGGTATTTTCCTTTTAGATGGCATTTTTCTTAAGAGAATATATTTTTTTGAGTAACTGGGCCTGAAGTAACTTCTCAGGTTGCTTACGTACCATAAATATTTCTTTTTCTTTTGGGATCAGGTCAAAACGTAGTTCATACTAAGATTTCCTCCCAAGGTTAGTCAGTTTGGTTTAAAAAGAAGAGGTTATCGATTTTTTTTAAAGGTTGCGAGGGGCTAAGGAAGGCTATCTTCTTCTTGGTAAGAAAAGAAAATGGTTTGACCAAAGGAGGCCTCCTTTGGTGAAATGCTAATTGATTTGGTCAAGATTCTAGGAACTCGATGTCTTGATTGCTCTGTCGAGTACGATCTTCTTTTGAGAATGAATATTCTTCAGTTTTCTTTTGTGAAATCAAGTATGATCGTGTTTTTTGTATTCAACTATTCAACTCTTCTAGAACTGGAAAAAAATCATTTATTCTTTTATGAATGAGAACTCTCCTCTTTTAAGTGAAAAACATGGTAGATCCACTTGTAGATCTTAACACTTTTATCGATGGTTTCAACTGCATGATTCGTAACTGATAATCTTTGATTTTGAAATTCACCCTCGACTTTATGTCTTGATATATTTGGGTTTAATCTATCAATATATCCTCATGAAACCATGAAGAAATATTGTTGAATTTCTCAAGTAAGTTTATTATTCTCTCATGTTCCCCTGAAGATAATGTAGTACTGATTTGTATTTCTTGAGTGTACTCTTTAACTCCCATATTTATCAAGTTTGATTAGCTCGTGTTAGATTTTATGTTCACATCATTATTACACGCATGATAATCAAAAGTTTCTTTTGAAAATAAAAAAACATAGACTGACACACTTGATTAAAGCCCAAAATTAAGAAAAAACTAACGTAACTGAAGTAACCAACTAAATTTAAAAATTGAAGAAAACTGAAGCTAAAAAAAAAGACTTAAAGCGAGAGAACATCATTCTGAATGGAAAGACACAATTCTAAGGTCTCTGCCACTTTGAATATTTTCGATGTGTGACTTGAACTTGTCCATTTTTGCTACCTCTTCATGTTTTGATTTGAACCTGTCATATGTTGAAAAACTCATTGCTTCAATAATTTTTATGTTTTTTAGTTCTGCCACTACGTTAGGATAGTTGAGCTCATTCTGGCATGGAACGAATGCACTGTTAAGACCAATTGGGTAAATGAAGGAAATTGGGTCAATTGATTCAGATTTGAATATGGATATTAGGTTCAAAGTAGGAGGGGGTTGATTTTGAAAGGTAGACAAAGGGTTAGTCTTAACATTAGGAGTAGTAGGAGCGGGTATAAGGTCTTGGATAGCATGACCTATCAAGAACTTGACTGGACATTTGATGGAATTCACAAAATTTCCCATTGTCCAAGTTTGGAGGGAGGGGATTAGGTAAAGTCTTAGGTTGCAGTGGTGTCAACATTCCCCTTTTCATTAATTTTTGATAGACAACACTAAGGAACATTCCAAGATTGGAAAATTGTCTCCTCGGCTTAGTTTGTGAGGACTGAGCGGCTTGAGGAGATAATGCGAAGGAGGTGTTGGTCACTTGTAAAGAATTGATACTGGGTTTAAAATATTTGGGTTTTGACTCAGACGAGTTACCAAAAAGTCCAGAAGAGTATGCATCCTCAACTTGATTTCCAACCTCAAGGAAGGACTGAAAAGTGGGAAGGTATTGAGGCATCAAGTACTTGACATAATTTGAAGTGAGATTCCTAAGGATAATCCTAACTTGTTCATTCTCTTGAGGTCGGTCCCACAATTGAACTGCTTTAGCTCTCCATCGAGCAATGAATTCAATGAAGGTTTCCCTAGGCTTCTGTTTGGTAGTTTCTAAATCTCTTCTTGTGCGTTCAATATCCGTGTTGAATGAATACCGACCAATAAACTCTTTCATCAATTCATGTCATGTTCTTTCTCGAGATGAGTCAAATGACATTAACCAGCGTAGGGTAGGACCTGTAAGGGTTCTTTGAAAAAGTTGAATCATTTGTTCTTCACTCAGACCCTGAGATTACATTATGCCAATATATACTTTCAAGTGAGTCCTAGGGCATTCAATCCCGTCAAACTTCTCCATATTAGGCATTGTGAACTTTTCTGGTAGACGGACCGTGAGAAACAAGGTCATTGCCCTTAATCCAAGAGCAAGATCGTCGAGGTCTTTGATATTCTTCAAAGCAGTTTCAACCTGAGTTATTCGATGAACTAAGATAGGGTCGACAGGTAATTCATTATCTTCTTGGTCTTCGACGAGGTCAAACACAGCCTAAGGTTTTATAGCTTTATCTTTTTTCTTTTCAATTTTCAGGGATTCAATTTTGTTTGGCCAAAAGCAACAAGCTATGCTTGAAAAGATTCTAAAATCTGACGAAGCGCAGCTTCATCCATGATACTCATTTCTTCTTGTGGCAAAGATTGACTACTTGACAATAGTACTTTGGAAAGACGACTTTTTTCACAGACTCATAGTGGTACAGATGGAGGTTTAGAACGTTTGGGATCAATTATCACCTGAGTGGAAGTACACCAAGATTAACCATTGATTCTAAAAGTTTGAAAATTTTGAGATTAGCTTAAGTCCGGTGGGAAACATTGAATCCAATTACACTATAAGTCTATAGTAATCAAAAAGGTGAAAAAGGTTAATCACGGGTCTGCCCCTGATTGTGATATAACCTTTGATCAGACGAAATAATTTTAACCCTAGGATCGCATCTATTTGGTATAAAATGGTCTGAATCTTTGAAGGTAAAACCAATTAGTCCAACCGGTTTGATGTTGATTAGTTTGATTCATTTGTCGATAGGGCCAATTGACTTACATTTCACACATTGGGTCGGATCGATATTGCGGGTCTAGTTTGAATGGTCTGGATCGATCCGCCCACTTACCTGTTGGTTGGATTGATTAAAGCAACCTGGGAACACTCATAGTTGGTTCGGGTCGTGACCTATAAGAATATTCCTAAACTCTAGGTTTACTACGTTAAATACAATTTATCTGGCTACCCTTGCCCAAGTGCACCTATATACCTCTCGAAAGTACTCAATCAGACCGTACGTGGTGACTTAGTTTGATACACCGTATAGGTGATAATTTAAAACTCCAACCCACTTCTCTGAAGTAAAAAACAGCTAGTTTAATCCCCAGTTGAGAGGTGGTGCACAATGCCGAGCAAGGGCCCACTTAAATACCTCTCATCTATAATAGACATAGTCTATCCCCCTCGTACAGTAGGGTACAACAGGGCAAGATCTCGCTTAGGCACTAATTTTGACCAAGAAATGCAATTGTTGAACTTAGATTAATTTTAATATACCGTATAGGTACGAGTCTAAGGTTATAGCTTTCATAAATAGTTTAGCATCCCACGTGGAAATCGACCACGTACTAGTACTACGTTGGCAATCGGGACATGTGATTATGCGGCTTACAATAGGACAAAGGCTCAGGTCATCGATATACCTTTCAGAATCACCTGATCAAACGGTACTGATGCCCCAGTTTTATATACCCTGAAAGCGCCCTTAATCTGTGGGGTGTGCGGATCCGCTTTTGACCCTTGAGGTTTGGGAGTCGCCACCTAGTTGTTAAGATCTAGGAATCAAATTGACATTAAAAAAGGCAAACTAATCCACGAAAGAGAAAAAGAGTCCGGGGATCACGTTACGGGGTTGGAAGGTATTAGGCACCAACCCCGCCCGGCCAAAGCCGGTCTCTACTAATTTCCAAAGTAAATTACATTGCTAAAAACCTAGATAAAAATAAATAAATAAATTAAATTTATACCTTTCCAATAGCAAACTTTATTCCCTCAGATCTGACAAAAATAGCTCCTTGTACCGTATTCTCTTGCTTCGTTCTATCTCCGGATTTGATTTCGGATCTCCGAGGCAAGGTATCTCCTTATTTTTAGATCTGAGCTCTTCAAGTTTGTTGCTGATTTTGGGATGTTTTTGAAAAGCTTTTGGGTGTTCTTTAGGCTAAAATCGAAGCAGGGATGTTAGGTAAGGAGTTGCGACTCCAAAACTAGGGTTTATGGAAGGCTAGGGGGCTTCTAAACCTACTTCTTTTAGGGTTTATGATTTGATACGAAAATAGGGTGTGAGCACTTCTATTTATAGATTTTTTTAGGGGTTGATTTTGATAGAGTTAGTGTTTAATTAGAGTTCTTTTAATTAGAATTATGTTTTAGTTAGAATTGTTTTAGGTAGAATTGTGTTTTAATTAGAATTGTTTTAGGTAGAATTGTTTTTTAGTTATAACTCTATTAGATAGAGTTATTATTTAATTAGAACTCTATTATGATTTTGACTTTTGGTCTTATTTGATTGACTTTTAATATTTTGACTTCAGTCTTGCTTAATTGACTGTAATTTTGACTTTAGTCTCACTTGTTTGACTTTAATACGTTGACCTTAGTCTTGCTTGATTTACTTTTAATTTTTGGAGACCCTTCCTCCATTATTTCTTTAATTCTTTGGACCCCAAAATAGAGGGGTCCTTAAAGAAATATCTCACGAACCCTCAACAATTTTACTTGAAAGCCCGATTGATCGTTTTTTTAATTCAAAATTTTAAATTAATTTCATCAATGTTTCACTTTAATTATTTAATGTTTTATTTATTAATTTCGAAATATTTTATTATGAAAATTGTGAAATTACCGTTTTGCCCCCGAAGAGGACTTTTCACGTTTCAAGTCGATTTTAATGTTCTAGGATGTTTTAGAATCAATTTTTGTAAGGAATTCAATGGAATATTAGTTTGTGTCATTTATGAAATTTGTGTGTGAAATGGTCATGAACTTTATGAGGGCATTTTCGTAATTTTGTCGAATCCTGTTAAAATTGGTGAAATGATTTATTTGGTTTTGATTTGTTGTTTTATGTGTTTGAGAGAGTTTTCCTAAGGGTAACGTAGGCTCTAGGGTTGTTTTTAGGTTAGGGGTATTTTGATAATTTGATCAATTTTTTAGTGATTTTTATCGTGAAGCTTATTTTTGTCTAAAAAATGATGATTTCTATGTTTCTAGAGTCGTATTTTCCTAGCGTAGCGTGGTTTATAAGATTTTGTCAATTCGAGATACCTTATCCGGATTTCTGAAACACATCTGGTAACAAAATAAAACAATGAAAAAAACATCCATCATTGGGAATCATTGCAATCGGGTTGACGAGTTGATTAATCAGGCGGATGCAAAAATGGGGTGTCTATAGATGCCCCTCTTTGGCAGAGGGTTGAAGCAAACTAGATAGCAAATCTATTTTGGTAGATAGTGTGATATCTGAATGCCAAAGCTAGTGACAGTTCATTTTGCAGCCTGATTTAGTAATTCGTCGGGTGTTCGGATCCTTGAGGGTAAAGCTCTCCCCGAATTAAAAGGTTGTCTGGTCCTTGAGCGCAAACTCTCACTGACAGTGTCAGATCCTTGAATTTTAAAGAATTCTCCCTGACTAAAAAGTGCAAATGTGCAAGTGTGTGCACTGTGTGAAACTGAGTAAAATCTGAGTATAATTTTAGCATAATTTGAGTATAAACTGAGCATAATTGAGTAAAACTGAGCATAACTTCGAGAAAACCCTCGACGGTAATCGAGCAAAGTCCAAGATAACCCTTGGCGGCATCTGAGCAAAATCCAAGTTAACCCTTGGCGGAAACTGAGCAAAATCCAAGATAACCCTTGGCGACAACTAAGCAAAATCCAAGATAACCCTTGGCGGCATCTGAGCAAAATCCAAGATAACCCTTGGCGAAAACTGAGCAAAATCCAAGATAACCCTTGGCGGCATCTGAGCAAAATCCAAGATAACCCTTGACGGAAACTGAGCAAAATCCAAGATAACCCTTGGCGGCATCTGAGCAAAATCCAAGATAACCCTTGGCGGAAACTGTGCAAAATCCAAGATAACCCTTGGTGGCAACTGAGAAAAATCCAAGTTAACCCTTGGCGGAAACTGAGCAAAATCCAAGATAACCCTTGGCGGCATCTGAGCAAAATCCAAGATAACCCTTGGCGGCAACTGAGCAAAATCCAAGATAACCCTTGGCGGCAACTGAGCAAAATCTAAGATAACCCTTGGCGAAAACTGAGCAAAATCCAAGTTAACCCTTGGCGGCAACTGAGCAAAATCCAAGTTAACCCTTGGCGGCAACTAAGCAAAATCCAAGTTAACCCTTGGCGGAAACTGAACAAAACTGGCAGAGGAATGAATGAATTTTGGGAAGGAATGAACGAATTTGGAGAAAACTGATTAGAACGAACCGGAGAACGAATAAATCTGGAAGATAATGAATCTGGAAGAGAAATGATCGATTCCAAGAATGATCGGATCCGAAAAGAATCTGGAGAACAAAAGAATGCCAGAGATCCAAAATGCTTTTGTTTGAACCTCAAGGATTTATCAAAAAGTTTTAAAACCTGAGTTTTTATTTCTTTTGAACCTCAAGAGTTTTTTGAAAAACTGTTATCAAGAGGGTTACCTTAAATTTGGGGTTCTCATTATCTCTTAGGATTAACATTGCTCAAAAACAAAATGCCTCTAGTTTGACAATGACCATGGCCTTGAAAATAATTGAACACATCATAAAAAAAAATGCCCCTAGTATAAGGGGGAAAGGTTACATTAAAAAAATAAAGAAAATGCCCCTTGTATGAAGGTTTGAAATAATTGATTACCACAAGCGTAATAAAGACTCAACTTTTAATTTTGATTAATTTTATTTAAGGTTTTTGAGTCAGGCTGAAGAGTACAAAATTATTTCGTTTCGAGTTTCATCATAGAATTCACCCTTATCTCCATTGGTTCACTTGGGGGAGTAAAAATTTTCAGATCGATCGTAGACAAGATACTTGTGGCTTCTGAGTCTATGCCTGATTTAAGCTAAGTATTGAATTCGATTATTCGGACTTCTAATGTTTCAGCTCGGACCGCTCTCAGCTTGGGATTTTCTTCTGTTTTTCTTTATTGCTCTAACTTTTGCCTAGATCGCCTTTTCAGGTTTTCTATCTAGCGAGCTTGCTCTAGCTTTTGCCCAGATCGCCTTTTTAGGTTTTCGATCTAGCGAGCTCTTCTTTTTTTTTTCTTGGCTCTGATTGTTGTCAAAGTTGTCCTTTCAGATTTTCAACCTTGCGAGCTTGCCTTAATTTTTGCCTAAGTCGCCCTTTTCGGGTATTCAATTTAGCAAGCTTTATCATTTCTTATCTTCTTTTTCTCCTCTGAACTTCTAGAGTTACTGTCTGATCATGCTTTGCTATCTTCCTTGACTTTTCATGCGGTACTTAGGAGGAATTTTATAGGTAGGCTTAGGACTGGGTATAAAAAGAAAGGGATTTTGAGGCTCAAAAACCTAAATGCCCCTTGTGTGGCATTTCCTTTTTCTTTAAATTTTATTCCCCATTTTGGATGATATTTCTTTTCTTTTAAATTTTTTCTTGATTTTTTTTTTTTTTTGTGGGAAATATATTTTTTTTATTTTGATGTGGTCAGGCCTGAAGTAACTTCTCAGGTTGCCTACGTACCCCAGAATTTTGGGATCAGACCAAAACGTAGTTCGAAACTTCCCTCCCCTAGGTTAGGTGATCGGGCTGAGAAAGAAAAAGGCATAATTTTTATTTTTGAAATGGCTGCAAAGGGGTTGAGAAAAGATATGTTGAACTGGGTAACTGGGTAATATGAGGATTGATTCGACCAAAGATGGCCTCCTTAAATGTAGTATCGTTTGATTTGGTCCAGGTTGGTTGGTTCTGGTAATTCGATTCTATCATGATCTTGAAGCCTGACAGCTTTTCCTGGTAATATTTCCTTGACGATGAACGGACCTCCCCAATTTGGTTTGAACTTCCCTCTAGGGTCAAAGATAGGTGGCCGATTCTCTTTGAGTACTAAATCCCCGACTTGTAAGTGACGGGTCTTGATCTTTTTGTCAAATGTGAGAGTGACTTTTCTTTGATAGGCCTACACGTGGTACAAAGCTTTTAGTCATTTTTCTTCAATTTTAATTCTTCATACCGATAATAGACCCAGTCTATTTATAAAAGTTGACTTTCCATCAAGACTTTGAGATATGGGATTTCCATTTCAACCAGTAAGATTGCTACCATATCATATACTAGATAGCAGGAAGTGACTCCAGTGGAAGACTGTATCGAAGTACGATGTGCCCCTAGTGTGAATGGTAATTTCTCTAACTAATCCTGGTGTGATTGACACATTTTCCTGATGATTGTTTTGAGATATTTTATTGGCTGCTTCAACTTTCATTAATCTGAGGACGGTAGAGAGATAATGTGATGTCGAATCTCGAACTTTGAACACAAAGTGATAACCTAAGCTTTGATGTACGACCCATTATTAAAAATCAATACCGCTTCAACTGTTTCATTAATCTAATAATGGTAATCTATTCTGGGAGCTCTACCATGTTGAGAACTCTAGCACTGATACATTTTGTAAGATCTTCTTTGATATCATTTTATCAATTCAATATCTAATTCGTGTAAGACAACACCCAAGCTTGCACCTAACATATCCTCATAAGTCCACGCGAACAAGTTTTTTGAAATTTCTGAGAAAATTCATTATCCCCTTGTGTTCCTCTAGAGATAAGATGGTTTCTATTTGAATCCCTTTAGGAATTTATTTCTGTTCCGAGGTCAATGACCTTTGCTTTCTTGAGCCCGACTCTTATCTTCTTGCTCAGGAGAAAAATCTATCCTTGAAGCTAGATTAGTAGTTAATTCGTTAATGCGCTCGAGGTATTCAAAAATTTCCTTTATCCGATTAATTTCAGATGGGGCAAAAGACACCTCTATAGACTCGATGAACTAACTTGACTAAATAGGAAAGAGTAGACTCAATATAAGGAAGACATGACCTTGCTGGAAAAAAGGACTCGAGCTAACCCAAATGACTCATGAAAACTCAAGACAAGTACCCACACGAGTTTGATTAGGACTGAGAACTGAGATATTGCTTATAACCGGTAGTATTGAAGCACTATGATCTTCAAAGAACAACTAGATGATGTTGAGAAATTTTGAGGCCATTTCTAACTGTTGACTTGGTACTGACGTTTGTCCTAACTAACCGGATTTACAACCCTAGCTAGACGATGGACGATTGAGCTTAAGTACAATGAGTTACCCTTAAACCTCATTGAAGGTGAATCTGATCAATTTCAGTGTTACCCCCTTGATAACGTTTTAAACGAACCCTGAGATTTTATTGAATTCTGTGCACCAATCCATTAAACAATTCATTAATGTAATGATTATTCAGAAAAATAATTTTATTGCACTATTGAAAAATATTGACAAATAATGTTTTCATTGAATAACAACTTCCACAAACATATTTCAATAATTTTTCATGCAAAAATAGATTTTTTGTAAACCATTTTTTTCTGAAAAATATTTTTCTTCCTTTTCTTTTTTTTAGAAAATATTTTCTTTTAGAAAACTTTTTGGGAAAACATTTCCTTTTAGAAAATCTTATTCTTCCGGAAAATATTTTACTTTTGAAAAGCATTTCTCTTCTGAAAATATTTTTCTTCTGGAAAACATTTTTATTCTTTTAAAATGGGTTTAAAATTCGAATCAGAAAAAAGTTTGAATTTCATTTTGATTCAAATGGCTCGGCCCATAATGATTGTTGGATCGAGATGGACTGGGTCAAGTTTAAAATGGATTTTTTATTGGGTTGGTGCACCCATTTTAATTTCCAAAAATAGCATTTTTGATTCTTGGGGACAATCATAAACTCTGATCTCATCATTCACATCATTCGCATACATTCATCAATCCAAAGGTTCCATTCAATAAACAACCCGGAAACACCCACAATAAGTTCGAGTCATGACCTACAGGAAAGGCTTCTAGACTCTAAGCTTACTACGTGCAATGCATTTTTATCTGGCCACCCTTGCCCAAGCACACCTATATACCTTTCGATACGTGGTGACTTGGTTTGATATACCGTATAGGTGATAATCTAAAATCTCAACCCACTTCTCTGAAAACAAAAACAGCCAGTTTGATCTCCAGTTGAGAGGTGGCGCACGATGCTGAGCAAGGGCCCACTTAAATACCTCTCGTCTAGAATAGACGTAGTCTATCCCCCTGGTACAGTAGGGTACAGCGGGGCAAGATCTCGCTTAGGCACTGGTTTTTACCAAGAAGTGCAATTGATATACTTAGATTCTCTTTTACGTACCTATGGGTACGAGTCCAGTGTTGTAGCTTTCATAAATGGTTTGGCATCCCACGAGGGGACCGACCACGTACTAGTACTACGTTGGCAATCGGGACATGTGACTGTGTGGCTTACAATAGGTAAAAGGCTCAGGTCGCTCCAGCCTAGGTGCATCAATACATCTCTCAGAATCACCTGATCAGACGGTATTGATGCCCCAGTTTGATATACCCTAAGGTACGTGACTGGAGTTGTGGTTTTCATGAATGACGTCGCATCTCCGAAGAGATCGGGCCACGCACTAGTGCCACGTTGGCTATATAGGACGTGTAAGTGTCCAAAACAGTAAACGTGCATGTGGTGTGTGCAAAACAAGGTGGAGTGTGCCCGGGCCTTTTTCAAACACATGAGCCAGATTATGTCATCACATATGGATATCAAATGAATATTGATCAACAAAATAATACAAAACCCATCACATCGAAATTAAGATGAAAACAAACACATCACAAATATATCTGTAGAGATCATGGCACATTATATGGGCATATAACACAAATAATAATTAATCTGATCCAACATTAAAAAGGCCCACAAATTTGTTGTCTATGGTCCAATCAAGGGTTACTTTTGGGTGATCCAAAATAAATCGAGATTCCAATAGATGTTACATTGATGATAGAATGACAATGGTTGAGATGAGCTCACTCTCAGGAACATTAATTGTGCTAACATTAGATAAATTCTGATTTTCTATGAATTAGGAAAATACAATCCGAACTTACATCGATGATATCTAAGGCTCCCGATAACGAAATCGAGTGAACTCAAGTTCTAAATTAATCTACTCGATGAGATCTACATTTTATTAATAGGTGCCCAGACTTAGTTCTCACCAGAATGTTCTGTAAAAACGTTTTAACGTTATTTCCCAACCTTCATTCAGAAACAATTCCAGATTTACAGATTAAACTTGCATCGATGATATCTAAGGCTTATGATAACGAAATTGAGTGAACTCAAGTTCTAAATTAATCTACTCGATGAGATCTATATTTTACTAAGAGGTTCCCAACTTAATTCGTACTAGAATATTCTGTGAAGACGTTTTAACATTGCTGTCCCAACCTTCATTCAGTAACAATTCCAGATTTACAGATTGAACTTGCATCGATGATATCTAAGGCTTCCGATAATGAAATTGAGTGAACTCAGGTTCTAAATTAATCTACTCGATGAGATCTACGTTTTATTAAGAGGTTCCCAGACTTAATTCTCACTAGAATATTCTGTAAAAAGTTTTAACATTACTATCCCAACTTTCATTCAACAACAATTCCAGATTTACAGATTGAATTGCATCGATGATATCTAAGGCTTCCGATAACGAAATTAAGTGAACTCAAGTTCTAAATTAATCTACTCGATGAGATCTACGTTTTATTAAAGGTTTCCAAACTTAATTCTCACTAGAATGTTTTGTAAAAACGTTTGAACATTACTGTCCCAACCTTCATCATTCCATCATTTTCATACGCCAATTTGAATCTTTCATTATTTAGGGGTCATCAAAAAGTGATCCTTAATTGGAAAAAAAATGTAATACCCAAAATCATCTACAATCAAGTCACCAAAATAAATAAACAGAAAAAAATAAATAAAATAAATCGAACTAAATAATAAAAAAAAAACTAGGTCATCTTGGCAATGCTCCCATACTTGGGGTTTTTCAAGTTTAATCCTCAATAGTCCCCAGTGGAGTCGCCACTGAAAGCGCCCTCGATCCGCGGGGTGTGCGGATCCGCTTTCGACCCTTGAGGTTTGGGAGTCGCCACCTAGGTTTTAAGGTCTAGGAATCAAACTGACTCTAAAAAAGGTAAACTAATCTACGAAAGAGAAAAAGAGTCCGGGGATCACGTTACGGGGTTGGAAAGTGTTAGGCACCAACCCCGCCCGGCCAAAGCCGGTCTCTACTAACTTCCCAAGTAAATTACATTGCTAAAAACCTAGATAAAAATAAATAATAAAAAAAAATTTATACCTTTCCGATAGCAAACTTTATTCCCTCAGATCTGACAAAAATAGCTCCTTGTACCGTACTCTCTTGCTTCGTTCTATCTCCGGATTTGATTTCGGATCTCTGAGGTAAGGTATCTCCTTATTTTTGGATCTGAACTCTTCAAGTTTGTTACGGATTTTGGGATGTTTTTGGAAGGCTTTCGGGTGTTCTTTAGGCTAAAATCGAAGGAGGGATGTTAGGTAAGGAGTTGGGGCTCCAAAACTAGGGTTTATGGAAGGCTAGGGGGATTCTAGACCTACTTCTCTTAGGGTTTATGATTTGATACGAAAATAGGGTGTGAGCACCTCTATTTATAGATTTTTATAGGGGTTGATTTTGATAGAGTTAGTGTTTAATTAGAGTTCTTTTAATTAGAGTTATGTTTTAGTTAGAATTGTTTTAGGTAGAATTGTGTTTTAATTAGAATTATTTTAGGTAGAATTGTTTTTTAGTTAGAACTCTATTAGATAGAGTTATTATTTAATTAGAATTCTATTATGATTTTGACTTTTGGCCTTATTTGATTGACTTTTAATATTTTGACTTTAGTCTTAATTGATTGACTTTTAATATTTTGACTTCAGTCTTGCTTAATTGACTGTAATTTTGACTTTAGTCTCACTTGTTTGACTTTAATACCTTGATCTTAGTCTTGCTTGATTTACTTTTAATTTTTGGAGACCCCTCCTCCATTATTTCTTTAATTCTTTGGATCCAAAAATGGAGGGGTCCTTAAAGAAATATCTCACGAACCCTCAACAATTTTACTTGAAAGCCCGATTGATCGATTTTTTTAATTTAAAATTTTAAATTAATTTCATCAATGTTTCACTTTAATTATTTAATGTTTTATTTATTAATTTCAAAAAAATTTATTATGAAAATTGTGAAATTACCGTTTTGCCCCAGGAGAGGACTTTTCACGTTTCAAGTCAGTTTTTAATGTTCTAGGATGTTTTCGAATCGATTTTTTGTAAGGAATTCAATGGAAATATTAGTTTGTGTCATTTATGAAATTTTTTGTGTGAAATGGTCATGAACTTTATGAGGGGCATTTTCGTAATTTTATCGAATCCTGTTAAAATTGGTGAAATGATTTATTTGATTTTGATTTATTGTTTTATGTGTTTGAGAGAGTTTTCCTAAGCATAACGTAGGCTCTAGGGTTGTTTTGAGGTTAGGGGTATTTTGGTAATTTGATCAATTTTTTAGTGATTTTTATCGTGAAGCTTCTTTTTGTCTGAAAAATGATGATTTCTATGTTTCTGGAGTCGTATTTTCCTAGCGTAGCGTGGTTTCTAAGGTTTTGTCAATTCGAGATACCTC
Organism: Akebia trifoliata; assembly: GCF_017979445.1. NCBI lineage: Eukaryota > Viridiplantae > Streptophyta > Magnoliopsida > Ranunculales > Lardizabalaceae > Akebia > Akebia trifoliata. The sequence continues at coordinate 15,543,501 of NC_141375.1, forward strand.
ATCCGGATTTCTGAAACACATCTGGTAATAAAATAAAGCAACGGAAATAACATCCATCATTGGAAATCATTGCAATCGGGTTGACGAGTTGATTAATCAGGCGGATGCAAAAATGGGGTGTCTACAACCCTAAGGTACATGACTGGAGTTGTGATTTTCATGAATGACGTTACATCTCCGAAGAAACCGAGCCACGCACTAGTGCAATGTTAGTTATAAGGGACATGTAAGTGTGCAATGCAAAGTAATATAAATGTACTAGTCGTGTGTGCAAAATAGGGTGGGGTGTGCCCGAGGCCTTTTGCAAATAAATGAGCCCATGGGCCTGATCATATTATCACAACATTAATACAACATGAATATTAATCAAGACAAATACCAATCCAATCGTATCATCACATCAACATTTGGATTAAAAATAATCAATCAAACACATATCTCAATCAAGATTATGACACATTGAACAAGCAATTGAAACATGCACAAATTTTTAGTCCAAATCAAAGAGATTTTTTTTATATGGTCCAATCAAGGGTTACTTTGTGTGACCCGAAGTAAATCACGAGTCCGACAAATATCTGGATTGAGGATGGAATAGTAATTGTTGATATAATGAGCGATCGACCCCCCCCCCTTTTCTTTTTTTAGAGAAGAAAATAAAAAAAAGTATGTTACTAAAAAAAAACTAACCAATTATGTTGCCACACCAATTTTTACACGCTTGAGAGGGAAATAGAAATTAAACATTCTAATGATGTACTACACATAGAAATTGGTGTGCCAACAAGAGAAAATAAACTTTCCTTTAACACTTATTTTGTTTTTAGAAAAAATGCTGAAATGATAAAAAGTATTCATTGTAATTTAAAAGTCTGATGTGAGATATGCACATAATCATAAATTTATTTTCTCGTGATACGTATAAAAATTATTTAGATTATGTATACATGTCCACGTTAGGATTATGAGAATCACAGTAAATACTGTGTCACCATAGCATGACTCTTTTTTTTTTAATCGAATTCTGTTTTATTAAACAAAACCAAAAAAAAAAAAAAATAAAAGATTAGTAAAGAAGGGATTTCAGCAACTCAGCTATAATGTCTCACCCAAGATCATGGACGAAGATCTTGCGATGAATAGGGTCAAACTTGGCTATCTTTCAAATGGAATCGAGGACATTGGGATGAGTACTCGCGGCTTAGCTAAGGAGATTTACGATATGATCCTAATTTATACTCGACACCGATTTGTCACTCAGTAACATCTCCGTTTTCTTTGCTGAAACTGTTGTTGAGAAACAAAAGAGTGAACATCAAAGCAGCCAGCTTGAATCAAAACAGCCAACAATGAACTACACATCTTCGTTCCTCATGAAATCGTTCAACTCGATGACATCGTTCAAATCGATGAACCCATCTCCAACATAATCAACGATCTCACTCATCTTCTGTAATTCCTCCTCTGTTGTTGTGCAACCTGGATTACCCATCATTAAGTCAAGGTCTAACCATAAAACCTTCCCATCTCCGATCTCTCCCGCTACCAACAAATAAAAATCGGCATTTAAGCTTCTTTTTTTTTATAAAAAAAATTAAGTTTCCAAAACAAAATAGAAATCATTGGTAGAAGAAACAAACGGCTTTTAGAAAGAAACCAATTAGAGATTTAGTTATGAGAAATATATTTTCGGCTTTTATAGGTTTGGTTGAATCAAAAGCCTTCGATCGATCTAAACCAGTAAGCCATGAAACCTTCTTCGACAGACGAAAAAAAAGGCGATTAAAATCGTCTTGGATAGAATATTTCAACAGGGGCTATAAATTCAACATTCAGTGCCTTTTCAGCAAGACAGATCGGTAGTTTTTTTTTTAAGACATAAGTTGATCGGATTGAGATATCGAAGCCAATCAGTCTCTGTTGAAAAACGATGAAACTAAGTAGAAAACGAATTAAGAAGATGAAGGTGTGAGGGTTAGAAAGACTTTCATTTTACTAATGACACACCTCCCTGTTGAAACGATGGGTTCTTGCAGATAGCATCCCAAATTTTTTTTTGTGTGCTTTTTTTTTTTTTTACTGTCAATGGATACATGCCTAAAAAAAATAAAAATAAATAACATTGCCAAAGGGCAGATCGACGCACAAATAAAAATTTTCCAAAGGACAGATCTACACAATACCTAAATATCTAAAACCAACTTCATGGTCTAACAATCATTACCTCATCCTCAGCAACACCATCCCCTTGAAATCTCACATTATTTAGGGTCATTCCAAATGACCCTTAATTGAACCATAAAAATGTGTCAAAACAAAATATTTTGAATCCAAACAAGTGATCAATAATTGAGCCAAAAAGAATAATAAAAAACAAAATAAATAGATAAACAGACAACTAAAAATATAAAAAAAAAACTAGGTCCTCAATAATCCCCAGTGGAGTTGCCACTGAAAGCGCCCTCGTTCCGCAGGATGCGCGGATCCGCTTTTGATTTTTGAGGTTTGAGAATCGCCACCTAGTTATTATGGTCTAGGAACTGAACATTGACTCTAAAAGGAAAATAACACTATTCTACGAAAGAAAATATGGGTCCAGGGATCACGTTACGGGGTTGGAAGGTGTCAAGCACCAACCTCTCTCGACAAACGCCGGTCTCTACCTTTCCCAAATAAAACTACATTACTAAAAGACCTAAGTAAATAATAAAAAAATAAGAATGAAAAATACCTAGATGATCACAACGATAGTTCCCTCAAAGCTGGCGGAGAGATTTCTTGCTTCGTTTTCGTTATTAGATCCGCTTCGGATCTCCAAAATGAAGTATCTTCTCCTTAGATCTAAGTACTTTCTAATTTTTTATGGATTTTTAGGTGTTTTTTAAGGGTTTCTGGGTGTTTTTTGAGCAAAAGTTGGGGTTTGGTGTTGGGTAAGGAGTTAGGGTTTTAAAATTAGGGTTTGGGGAAAGCTAGGGAGACTTTTTGACTTACTTTTTCTAGGATTTATTTTTACCTATGAGATTAGGTTGTAAAGGTCCCTATTTATAGATTTTTTCAAGAGCTTTTTAGATAGAATTAGTGTTAAATTAAGTTTCTTTTAGATAAGAAAAGATAATTTAGAGTTAAATTAGAATTTTATTAGGGTTAGGGTTTGACTTTGGTCTTATTAGATTGACTAGATTTCTTTAAATTAGGGTTTGACTTTAGTCTTATTAGATTGACTAAGAATATACTTTTGTTTTTTTTTTAGAACCCCCCTTTATTATATCTTTAATTCTTTGGGCCCCCAGATGGAGGGGTCCTTTAATAAATATCTGGGCAACCATCAACAATTTTGCTTGAGAGCCTAATTAATCGATTTTCTTGGTTCAGATTTTTTAATTAATTTTATTATTGTTTCATTTTACATTATTTAATATTTTATTTATTAATTTCGAAATTTAAAATTTTTTTAATTGAAAAATTATTGTTTTGCCCCTGAAGAGAACTTTTGCGTTTTAAATCGATTTTCGATGTTCCAGGATGTTTTAGAATCGATTTTTCGTAAGTAATTCAATGGAATTATCGATTTTGTGTCACTTATGAATTTTTTGGCATAAAATGATTGTGAACTTTATGAGGGGTATTTTTATAATTTTGTCGAATTTGGTGAAAATTTGTAAAATGGTTTATTTAGTTTCAATTTGTTATTTTATGTGTTTGAAAGGATTTTCCTAAGCATACTGTGGGCTCTAGGGATGTTTTAATACTAGGGGTATTTTGATAATTTGATCATTTTTTAGTAATTTTTATCGTGAAACTTCTTTTTGTCTGAAAAATGATGATTTCTATGTTTTTGGGGCATATTTTCCTAGCGTAACGTGGTTTCTACAGTTTTGTTTGCTTGAGATACATCATCCAAATTTCTTAAAAATATCTAGTAACAAATAGAACATTGGAATAACCATCCATCATTGGGAACTGTCGCAATCAGGTTGACGAGTTGATTAATCAGGCGAGTGCAAAAATGGGGTGTCTACACCTATCTTATTTCCTTAATTTACAAATATTTTCAAGAATACCTCAATGAATGATTTAAAATATCCTACATTAACTTGTCTTTGATTGTCTTTGCACTTCTTTAAGTCTTACCAATCATGATCATCAAATGGTAGAAGTATCAAAGCTCAAAGGTTCTAGAGAATTCTAATTGAGGGTGTGTGGTTGGAATCTGATGAGTGGCTATGATGAATCCAACCGCACTGATATGAAGTCGTTACTAGAACCTCCCTCCTCATGGTGGCATAATACCTGCCAAAATCACTCTGACGCTCAAGTTAGAGAAGTAGAAGAATAATCCTTAGTACTGGTTAAACTCTAATCTCCCCGTCCAGATCCCTCTCAATAATGCTTCCTGTGTTATTTATCCCTCCTCACTGCCCATAGGATTTCTCCCTTTATAGGTTGTAATCATGGGATTTCTACTAACTCTGCGGAGTTGTTTACCTAATCGAGATTTTCTGGATCGATTGTACTTACCTATAGAGATATCTTTTGGATTCTTTGGGATCGATGTGTACGCGACAATTTTACGATTTTCCTATGACCTGGCCTACCCTGCTTGGCAATCCTGGTCTGGCTTATTACTATGCTACCCAATCAGCTAACTAGGGAGGTCCCTGCTCTAACATGCTCTGTTGCAAGGCTGCGCTTCATATACTGTTCTGCACTTGGTACCACTTAGTCGATTTGGACATGTGTACGGCTTAGATTAACACGCAATTATTTCTTTCTACAATTACCCCCTCTCGAGGAGGAGCAGGGTCTCTTCATCTCCTCGAGATACCACTTTGTTATCTAATTGGCTTCCTTGATCTTTTATAATTGCATATGCTATTTTCGAATCGACGCATTCAATGCGACATTGCTTCGAATCTTTTCTAACGGCCTAGATAGATCGTTTTTCATCTATTCCCATTCACGTGTCCTGATGCTTTTTGCACTACACCCAATCTCGTGACACTTCAACTGGGCTCAAACTATCATTTTCGGCATACATGCTCCCTCGTCTTTTTCTATAAACTTGCCTCTGTGTTTTCCTTATGAAGACTATTTATTTCTTTTTCTACTTTCTGCTTCGTTGCTACAGTTACCTCTTTCACACTGAGCTAATCTTCTCTCTCTATCCACTTTCTTCTATATTTATGTCTTTGCAATGGTTGTCTTTGTGTCCCAACTTCGACGAAATTTGTATATTCCTGCTTCTGTACACATTCGAGTTAGCGGAGACTCTGATGCCCCTAGTGAATCTCACCAAGGAGAAATCCTTGTCTATGTCAGCCAAATTAAGGTCAACCTTAGTTTTCCTCTCTCTGCCTTCCTTAGAGAGGTATTAAGTAAGATAAACTGGGCCCTTGGCCAAATGTCTGGGAACTTCTACCATCTGGTGGAAGCTGTGGAGAAGATGGATATTACCCCCAACAACTTCCTCTTTCGGTACAACTTAAAAGCCATCCCCCAACGGTCGGGATATTACTCGTTGTCCTCCAAGAATGCAGCGGTGGCCCTGATTCCTTCTCTCCCTAGTTCTAATAAAGGGTGGCATAGAGACCCCCTCTATATTTTTGGGGACTGGAATTTGCACCTGGCATTCCTCATAAGGGATTTAGAGTCCTTCAGATTTTCCAAGGTAATGTCATCTTGAGACTACTGGCTATGTTCTACTTTTTCTCTACTCAGGATTTGCCTCGTTTTCTTAACTACTTCTCTGCTTATATCTAAGATTCTTCTACTCTTGTGGCTGTTAAGGCTAGGAGAGAGCAACACAGAGCATCCAAAGATCAGAGGCTTGTGGCAGTGGACCTCCGAACCAGGACTGTAGAGAAAGTAGTAGTGGAAGATCTCCTAGGTGACGTTCCGTGGCTACCTGCACGATGTGCTCCCTCTGGCCGAACTAGGCGAATCGTGGAATATCTTGATCCATTCCCTCTTGCCTCTATTCCCTTTCGACCTCCCCCACGATGATGGGATCCTACTAATCTGACTCCTTCTTCTTTGGGTAGGCAGGGTCTAAAACATTTGATCCATTCTGGTCTAGACTCTCCCCCTTCTGGGATTCTACCAAGGTCCTCCGACGTGATGAACATCAATCTCTCGGAGTTCCCACTCTCTTGTTCCCCTTCCACTAGGGCTACTCCTCCCACTGTCCCAACCAAGAAACGGAGAAAGAAGAGGAGCCAGAATTCTCGTGGTTCCAACCAAGAAACTGATGCTACTACTAGTACTACAACTGTTTCTGTAGAGCTTCCTATGGAGACTCAGATGCAGGCAGGGCAGAGTTTTTCCACCTTCAAAGAGGACAGCCTACTCCTGACCTTCAGCCCCAGAAGAGGCGTCAGCTGGTCAGGAAAAGCTTGAGAAGTCCCTGTCCTCCAGAGGAGTCTGAGTATGAGGGCCCTTCATTTAGCAAGACTCCTCTAGAGGCAGCCTCCTTTGCCTGGATGGGTCGCGGGGCCTTCTTCTAGGATGGGAATGATAACAACATTTTTCGGCTCCTTGCCATGTCTACAATAAAGGTTGCGGGGTAAAGAACCTGGTAACCACTGCCTCCCTACTTTCCCAGTCTATTTCTCCTATGGATTGGGATGTTGCTGACCGGACTAACTCTGATCTGGGCTTTGGTCGCTTTGCCCACGGTTTTCACTAGGTAACTCCTGTTCTTTCTGATCTGCTATCTATTTCATAACTTCTATGCCCTAACATTATTTTCTTGCTTCGTAGGCTCATGTTTATGGGACTCTGGCCTTCTTAAAATGGCATGAGGCTGAGAACTAGGCAAACATCCTAGCCAAAGAATAGGGAGAGAAAATAACTGTGCTTCAAGCTGAGCTAGCCTCTTCTAGCCAATTTTTTCGAGAAGCTAGAGATGAGATAAAGGCCAATCTGGCCCAATTCTCTAAGGTTAACCTAGTCTTGGAGGCCTCTAATAGGAAGTTGACAGATCTTTAGGGTGTTCTTCAGCTAGAGCTGGCTGGCTACAAAAAGTGAGTGAAACGGAGAAATGCAAAGCTAGTAGAACTCCAACAGAAAGTACAACAATAAAAGCTCAAACTGAGCTCTTTGAAAACAAGTGTTGATTCAACTAGGGCTACTTAGGCTAAGGAGGACGAGGCTGAAACCAGGAAGCATATGGGGCAACTGCAAGCCCTATATTCTCAACTAGTAGAGGAGGCTTCTACAAAAGCCTACCACGAAGGCTTTGAGGTTGTTCGGCTTCAGTATGAAGAAGAGGATGAGGAAGAGGATGATGAAGAAGACATGGATGATGCTCATTTGGTGTCTCCTATCAGGAATGTTCCCTAGACTGGACGCCTTGGGCGTATTCCCCCCTTCCAACTGGATAAGGAAGGAAACCCAATTGCTATCCTTGATCAGACTCCTGGCTATCTTCTAAAGGCTAGTGTTACCTTAGAATTGAATCCTGTCACAACCACGGATTCTTCAACTTAGGCCACCTGTCCACCCCTACTTTCCCTTCTAGCCAACCATCCATTCTTGGTGAAGATTAGAGTGAAGCTCTTGACCCTTCAAGTACTACTACTGAAGTGGATCTTCCCGCTACTATTCCTCAGACTTCTCCTTCGGCTCATCAGTCTCCCTCTATTGATTAATAACATATTCTCGACTATTAAGCTACTACTTTTTGTATTGTCCCAACTTTGGGATCTCTCTTTTGTACTTTTCCCTTTACTATTAGTGGAAAAATTTTGCATTCACACATTTGCAATTCTTTCTTACCTTTTCTCTTACCACTTTTGTGTTGCACACACATTCTACTTTTACGCTACACACACATTCTGCTAATCTGCTTTCTAAGTTAGCACATTTTTTCTATTGTTGGTCTACTCACACTGGTTCAACTGCTCATTGCGTACTACTTACACATACAGTATTATTCAACCTTAACAATCAGCTCATTCTCATGCACAACCTGCTACCCTGCTTTCACAATCAGATTGTTCTTACTTCCTATTTTTGTGACCTACTTTCACAATCAGCTCGTTCTTACTTTCTGCTTTTGCAATCAGCTGATTCTGTATTAATAATTGGCTCATTCTTTTGCACTTCCACATTTTCCCCCCAGATTCTACCTAAAGTAAGTTTTACTTTAGGTGGAACCTATACTAGGCTAACTCTACAAACGGCTACACAAGTCACTATCCTTGAAGAAGGTTCTGACTCTACTTGAACTTTCGGCTATATCACTCGGCTAACTTTTCGGCTAGTGAACTCGTGATAGAGTAGGACTCTGATTAGCTTCTTACTCTACCAACGAGGTCAAAGAAGACCCACGTAGGTCCGGATCCTGATTGGATCCACATAGTGTTTTTGTTACTCATATCAAAGTTAGACCCTGACCAGCTTTTTGCTCTACCAATAAAGGCAAAAAAGACCCACATAAGCCCGGATCCCGATTGAATCCTACTTAATGCTCTTATAACTCATGATAGAATAGGACACCGACCAACATCTTACCCTGCCAATAAAGGCAAAAAAGACCCACGTAGGCCCGGATCTCAACTGGATCCACATAGTATTTTTGTTACTCGTGTCAGAGTTAGGCCCCGACCAGCTTCTTGCTCTGCCAATGAAGGTAGAGAAGACCTACGTAGGCCCGGATCCCTGTTGGATTCCTCTTCTCAGCTAATTCTTGCACAGAGATTCAAAACAAATAAGGCAAAACATTTATTGATAATACATTTTCAAATTACATGCATTCCATGGTCTAAGCATCTCCTAACCAGACATTGTAACTAAGTAATAGGCTCCATTTTGGCCCACTTTCTTCACTTTATATGGCCATTTCCCAATTTGCGCCCAACTTGCCACTATTCTACTCTTCCGTATTTTATAATACACGTCGCAATACTAAGTCTCCTTCTTGAAACTGTCGATGACGGACCTTCTTGTTGAAGTAGCCTTACAATCTTTTGTGACAATGCTCAAGCCTGACTAGCGCTGCATCTCATTTATCATCCAATAGGTCTAGTTCTGCAACTATCTGTTGTTCATTTTTGTCAGTTTGTACTGCTCTAGACCACACTGAGAGGAAACTGTTCTTTGTGGGGATTACCGCTTCCATTCCGTAGGCTATAACGAATGGAGACATCCCTGTAGAGGTTATAGCGATTGTCTTGTATCACTACTACCTTTACCTTTCTCCGGTAGCGGCACCAAAATTCTGATGAGACTATCGTTGTTCTTCACACCGGAGTTAATATTAATCTTACTTTTACCTTACTTGTGGGACGAGTAGGGATCGAACCCAAACGAGAGGAGGAGTAGAGTTAAGGATTAGGGCATTCCAAAGTAAGTCCAAATGCTTTTGCCTTGAGATTTGGATTCTAAAATGTTGATTTTCTGCACAAGAAATACACGTAATTAGATTTATCTAGTAAATGAATTTATTTATGTATAATTAAGCCTAATTAACATACAACATGGTGTTTCGAGCCTTATCATGATTATTACTTTAATACAGATAAATAGGGACAAAATCAAGATAAATGTCTTAAAAACGTGCATATAATTGAGTGTTTCAAGACACTCATCACATCTGCATGCCTATTATCTGTCGAGAGTATATGTTCTACTTTTAATCCTCCCGCGTGATGCATAACAGGTCTAATCTTCTCTAAGTAGAGCTACATCCTGGGATCTCGAGCTTCGAATGCTCCATTAATATGGTTCACAACTAATTGTGAGTCGTTGTAAACCATTGCCTCAACTACCCCCAGTCCTGCTAAAGTCTCAAGGCCTAGTAACATTACTTCATACTCTACCTCGTTGTTCGACGCTCTAAACCCCAGTCTCACCACCTTTTTATCTTTGATCTGTCTGGAGTGACCAGTACTACCCCGATGCCCGACCCTTCGAAATTGGATAACCCATCCACATAAACTTTCCATCTTGGACCAACTCTTATTCGCTATCCACTTGATCTAATTCCTCCACCAGTAAATCTGTTCTCTCTTCCAATGAGAATTTTACCAAAAAATCAACCACCGCCTAGCCCTTCAATGAGATTCTGGATTTGAATTCAAACCCTCCCAAACTCTGCTAGCTATACTGTCCATTTTGCCATTCTGCCTGATCTTTTCGCTTCCTAATACAAATTTTAAAGGGAATTCCGTGGTGACCTACACTCAATGTGCCTGAAAGTACGATCGTAGGCGTAGCACCATATAGACTAAGGCTAACCCTACCTTTTCGAGTCTTGAGTAACATATTTCTGCATCCATGAGGGTCTTACTCAAAAAATAAATGGGTTACTCTGTCATTACCCATGTCCTGACCAAGACTGAGTTGAGCGTATGCTCTGAAGTAGCCAGATATAATCCCAATTCTTCTCACACTTCTGGTTTTGAGAGTATAGGTGGTTTGTCGAGGTATCTCTTCAGTTTCAAAAATGCTTGTTTACATTCTTCTGTCTATTCAAACTTGGAATTTTTTCGTAACAATTGGTACAAGGGTCTGCATTTGCGAAAGATCTGGCTATGAAGTGGTTTAGGGCAACTACTCTCCCTACAAGTTCTTGGACCTGTTTCTGAGTCATTGGGGAAGGCATTTCTAATAACGCTCTGATCTGATTTGGGTTGGCTTCGATCCCTTTCTTCGTGACTAGGTAACCTAGGAACTTCCCAGAAGTTAATGGGAAGGTACACCTTTCTGGGTTGATCTTCATCCCTACTTTTCTTACTAGAGCAAAGATTTCTTCTAGATCATTGACATGGTCTTCCTTCCTCTTGCTTTTGACCAGTAGGTCATCTATGTACACCTTTGTTGTTCTACCCAACAAGTCTTTAAAGAGCTTTATTACCAACCTTTGATACGTAGCTTTCACATTCTTTAGGCCAAAGGACACTACTTTATAATAGTAAAGCCCTTGCTCTGTAATGAATAATGTCTTCTCCTGATCTTCTGGGCTGAGTTAGATCTAATTGTACTTGGAATAGCCATCCATAAAGGACAGCCTCTCATGACCAGAAATCGCATCTACTAGCTGGTCTATCCGTGGCATTGTGAAACTATCCTTAGGGCAGACCTTGTTTAAGTTTGTGAAGTCTATGCAGACTCTAACCTTTCCATTATTCTTAGGCACTACCACAATATTCGTTATCCATTCTAGGAACCGCACCTCCCTTATAAACCCATCCCTGATCAACCTGCTCACTTCTTCATTCACCGCCTCCCTTAACCGTGGCACTAACCTCCTTGGTTTTTGCTTGACTGGCCTAAAGGTTGGCTCTACATTCAGGTGGTGACAAATCATTTTCGAGATGATCCCTGACATCTCTTCGATGGACCAAGCGAAGACATCCTTAATCCTCTTCAAACAATCTGTTAACTCTTTCAACTCATCCGACTCCAACTTTACCCCTACTCCTATTTGTTTTCCTTCTCCCATATCCACCAGCTGAATGCCTTCCAAGCATGGGGGTCCACTGAGCTTGGCCTCCCCCCACTGTAATTGTTATGGCTGAACCTTAGCCTCGAACAATTCTTTTCTGCCCAATGTGCACACTTAAAGTTGTCACTTGGTCGCTTCGTACATCTCATATCCCATATGGCATGGGGAATCGGAAGTCCTGGTAGTACGTGGATAAAACTGCTCGCATTTCATGTGTCCACCATCTCCCCAAAATAGCATTGTATGGTGAACTTGCCTCAACAACCAGAAGCTGGTCATCAAGGTTACCGGTCCTGCCTGTACCAACGACACTATTTCTTCCCATGTTTGATTGGATCTCCCGTCAAACTCGATCAACAGTGCTTCCACTAGGGTGAGCACATTCCTGCTAAAGCCCATCTTCAAGAAGGTTGAAGCATATAGGATATCTATTGAACTACCACCGTCAATCAACATCCTCTTTAGCATGAAGGTGCCTACTCAAAGTGTTACTACCAGCGCGTTGTAATGGGGTATCACTACCCCTTCCAAGTATTTCTTAGTGAACGCCACCGTTTGTTCCCCAAAGGGTTCCATTTGCTTGGTAGGCCCAATCATTGTTGTAAAGACGTGAACTAGATGCTCAATCTTCCTTCTTTTTGTCCTCTCACTAGTTCTATCCTGTTTTGACTTTCTGCTCTCCTCTCTGAAGACAACATGTATCACTGCTACATTTCCCTCCTACTCTTCTACAAGTGGCTGGCCAGGCTTGCAGTTCCCGTCTCGAGGCAAGTCTTTTTTTTTGTCTCCTAGGCAAGTCTCTCAACTTACCCTGTTCTTCCAACTTTTGTAGGAATCTTCTCAAGGCTTGGCATCTATTAGTGGTGTACGCCCGCACCTTGTGATACTCGTAGTATCTCTCATTTCGGTTAATCTGATCTCGAGGAAGAAGTGTGGGCCACTTGAAATACGATTCATGTCCGATGAAAGGTAGGATCTTGTTGGGAAGCATAGCAAAATACATCTCCCCTCTTCTTCTCTCCCTTTCCTACTCGTACGACCTTTTCTTGCCCTACTACTAAGACTGATGCTATTTATTAGGCTTTTTTTACAACATGTATAACTCTGAGTGGCTTTTTTATAGCATGTATAAGCTATTTATTATTTCCCGCTGAACTCTGAGGATCATTTTCTAAGTGGATGTACTTTTACGCTCTTTTAAACAACTTGCCTAGAGTGTTCGGCCTCTTCTTCACTAGAGACCTGTACAACCCTGATCTTGATAGTAAAGAATTTATGAACACCACCACAGTCATTCTTTCATCACAGCTTTCTAGAGACATCACTTCCTCTCTGAATCTCCTTGATCTCATGATAAGAAATGTATCGACATCTCCTCCACTCTTTTTGTTGCCAATGTATCATGCTATAAAGGCAATGCAGAGTTCCTCGAACTAGGTGATGGATTCGTACGACAACTTGTGGAACCAAGTCAGCACATTCCCCTGCAAACTCGATGGGAACAATCTACACATCAATCCTTTATTCTTCTCCCACAACACGAGCGTCTGTCGGAAGTGGAAGAGATGCTTCATCGGGTCTTTCGTTCTTGAATAAGGGGTGAAATGCGACGGTACAAATTTCTTCGAGATCTCTTAAACTAAAATCTCTACCGTAAAGGGAGACTTCTGAATCCCCCAAATGGCTTGCACTGATGCCGTGCCTACGTCAACATTCTTCATCATCTTTTTCTCCTTCCTGATCATCTCTCTGACCTCCTCTCGAGTCAAACCCATTACGGGCTTAGTTTGAGTAGTTGTAGTAGCAACCTCTATTTCTTGTAGGAATCAACAGCGGCATGCTCCCTTCTATACTAAAAGCATGATCATCCTTGCTTGCTAGCAGAGAGTCTCTTGGTAAACTATCTTACTGCGCCAGTTGCTGGTTATCGAGGTGCTAGCTCAAGTTTAGGTTCTGCTAAACTAAATCATCCATTTTTTTCTGCATCTCCTCCTGTTGTTTTCTCATAGCCTCCAACATTACCAAAAGTTGTGCATTTACGGTCGAAATGGCTGTGAGGGTGCATTGACTTCATTTGTTCTCGTGGATCGTACCATTATTTTGATCGAAATCAATCTGCTCTTGGTGCTCCCACGGACGGTGCCAATTCTCTGTGGTTGAAATTTGGTAAGTGGCCACGATGAATCCAACCGCACTGATCCGAAGTTTTTCCTAGCACCTCCTTTCTCACGGCAGCATGATATTTGCCAAAATCACTCCGACGCTCAAGTTAGAGAAATAGAGAAATAGTCATTAATACTGGTTAGACTTTAATCTCCCCGTCCAGATTCCTTTTAATAGTACTTCATATGTTATTTATCCCCCTTCACAATCATAGGATTTCTACTAACTTTGTGGAGTTGTGTACTTAATTGGATTCTTCTAGATCAATTGTACTTACCTACAGAGATCTCTTCCAAGATTTCTAGGATTGACATGCACGTGACAATTTTACGATTTTCCTATGACCTGGCCTGTTCTGCTTGACAGGCTTGGTCTAACTTATTGTTATGTTACCCTACCAGCCAAACTACGGAGCTCCCTACCCTGTATATTGTTCTATGCCTGGTACCACTTAGCCAATTCGGACATGTGTACGGCTTAAATTAACACGCAATTATTTTCCTCTATAGAGGGATATAAATGTCAAAATTCCTTGAATTTTGTCAAATTCTAGGGAACCTATTAGCCATGGCATATAATTTTGGATTGAGATTTTAGAATTTTTAGTTACTTATTTTGAAAGAGTCTCCAACAAACTTGAGGATAAAAGGGTCAGTGCACATGTTTTAGAGAATTCCTATGATTGGACAAAAGAGTCAAGGCCTCTTGATCTTGGTAAATTTACAAAGAATTATGTAGACAAGGTCTTCAATTAATGATTAAAATGATGAACTTAAGGGTCAATCTCCCTAATTGAGTCTCAATAAATTAGGGACAAAAGGGGAATTGGCTCTTTGTAGGGGACCAAAGATGACCAAGAGTCAAGATTAAAAGACTTGAACAATTCCTTAAAAATAAAGGTTACAAAATTAGAGAAAACTTAATGCATGGGTGAAATTGCCTCGACCATTTTTCCATTAAATCATGAATAGGGATCCAATTGGTAAATTAAAAATCTTTAAGGAATAAGGAGTCACCACCTAGTTTAGGTCTAAGAACCATATATAACTCCAAAATGGATTGGGTCGGTCCACGAATAAGAGAAATGAGTAAGGGGTCAGATTACGGGTTTCAGAAGGTGTTAGGCACCGAATCCGCTCAATCGAGATGATCGGTCTCTACTATGATCCAAATTATCTACGATCAACAGGTAAAGACTAAAGTCAAGCTAGGGTCCTATCATCATCAAATTATATCAAATGTACTAAACGAATCTTACGGCCAATATTTTATCAAATATCACATAATTTCTCAAATTCCACGCAAAAATGAAAATATTTGAAAAAAGCCTTAATTCTAGCCTATGCTCCAAAGTTCGCGTGGCAATATTTCGATTGCAAATGCAAGTACGTAAATATTTTTCCAATTAATTAAAATAGGAATTTATGAAAATTTTCTAAGTTAGAAAATCATGAATATAAAATTTCTAATTTAGCAATCTATGGAGTTTTTAAATTAAAATTTTGATTCGATCACTAACTTGACATATGAGAGTTAATTCAATCAATCTATCAACACCACAAATCAACAAATCGATTCGGATGCATAAAAAAAATTTAGAAATAAATGAAAGAACTTACCTTCACCGAACAATGTCTAATGCTTGGATCCCTTCAAAAAGTCTCGAAATAGCATGAGACGCCAAAGAATACAGGAAAATGATGAAATGATGAATGTTGTGGGACAATCAATAGAAAAAAAGTGAAAGGTTGAAGAAGATGATTGTAACGAGGCAGTTGTGGGGGCTGAGGAGTTTTCTGGGCTGGTTTCAGTGGAGATCTAAGGAGTGTTTTGGGTTGGTTTTAACGAAGATAATAGGAAGGTCTGTGGGTGATTGTTGGTTTAAGAAGAAGAAGGTAAGTGCTAGCTAGGACGTTAATGGTGGTGATGTGGCTGAAAATGGAAGAAAGGTGTGGTTCGACTGGTATGGGAAGAAAAAAATAACAAAAAGATAACGTTAATGATGATTTTGGGGATGTCTCAAAAGAAAAAGGTGGCAAAGGTGATGTTGATGAGAGAAGGTGAGACCGAATGGGCTGTGAGGAGTCTACTTCTAAGAGGCGAATGAAGTGAAGGATGTTGGGAACATTAATACTTGAGGTAAAAAATAGATGAAGAAGAAGAAGGGGATGTTCGAAGATTTGTGAGATTTAGAAAATGAAGTGAGGCTGTTTGATTGCATGAAGGAGGTGATGTGGGGGTTGTTGATGATGGAGAGAACTTGACAATAGATGAAGGAGAAGTAAGTATTAGCAAGTGTGAAGAGGGTGACGTAGGGATGCTGCTGTGTGAGGGTATTAATGGAGGTAGTGATAGGTGGAGAAAACGATGTAAAAGACCATGGGACTGCTGCTGTGCGAGGGCATTAACAGAGGTAGTTATAGGAGGAAGTATTGTGAAAAGCTTGATGAAGGAAAGTTGCTAAGTCTGTCTTCTCTATTCTTCCCTTTCTCCTCTTTTCCTTGCTGCCCAAAACATGAGACTCCCCCTTTTGGTTGTCCCAAAAACGTCACTCTTCTTTGGCTATTCCTAAAAACGTTAGACCTTTCCTTTGTGTTTGGTTCAAGAATGTCAGCATATCTTTCTTTTAGAGAAAGAGAGAGGCTTTTTATAGGTGTTTTATAGGTTTTCTTTTAGCAACTTTCTCTTCTTTTCTTTATTTCTTTCTTTTTTTTTTAATTATTTTTCTTATTCTTTCTTTGATTGAACTAAAGAGAGAATATCTCTATCTATTTGAGTTTAGAAGGAAAGGGACCATGATCCCATGCTTCGCAACCCATGGTACGTTGGTGGATCATTGATGATTAATTTTGATTGATTGATTAATTTTTAATTTTGGTTTAATTTTAATTTGATGGGTTAATTGTGTTTCACTTTTCGATCTTGATTGGTTGATTAAATTAAGATTTCAATTCGATTGGTTGATTATGTTTTGATTTGAATATTGATTTGTTAATTGAATTTTAAATTCAATTTGATTGATCGATTGGATTTTAATTTCAATGTTAATTGGTTGATCGGATTTAATTTCAATTTGATTGGTTGATCAAATTTTTATTTGAATGTTGATTGATCAATTTCATTTTTTGGTTGGTTGATCGATTGAATTTAAATGTTGATTGGTTGATTAAATTTTGGATTGGATATTGATTTAAAGTTTTCAAGTTGATTGTTTGAATTTTAATTTTCGTTTCGATTTAAAAAAATTTAAGTTAGTAGTTTTATTTTGATTTTCCTAAGAGTCAAGGTCTCTATGTTCAAATTGGACATCAAGGGGCGTTTCGGTCATTTTTGTGATTTCTCATAAATTTCTCTGATTTTAGTACCGTTAGATTCGAAATCATGTTCTGAATGCAAAGGAGGTATTTTCGAGATTTTTTGAAGGTCCGAAATTTATAAGGGGTATTTTCGTTATTTTATAGATTTTTATAGTTTTTTTTTATGAATTTTGGCGTGAGGTTTCTTTCAGTCCCAACGTGATTATTTCTAAGTCTCGAGGTCATATTTTCCTAGCGTAGCGAGGTCTCTAAGTTATCCAAATGTGTAGCGAACTTAAGTGTAAGTGTTTACTAAGTTAAGTGTATGGTGTAACGATCCTAAGCGTGCGTAATTCTATGTCACATGGCCAAGAGAAAAAAAATAATAGAATTAAAAGACAGAGGGAATTGGAAGAATGCTTCTCACAAGCTTTCAAGTTCTTTGTGCTCATCATTAGAAATCCATAGCAATTGGATGACGGATCGTCAAATCAGGTAGATACAAAAATTGGATGTCTACAATGGGCAAGGTGGGAAAATAGTGAGATATTCATATTTTCTTGAGAAAAAACGATTAAGATAAGATTTAGGTCATTTCCTTGAGCAAATCTTGAGCACTCATGTGCTCACATTCTTAGCACAACTGTCTAATCAAATTAGCTTTAGGTGAATGAAGGCCAAAACATATTTAACATGCATGTTAGTTGAGTGAAGGCCAAAAAAATTTTAGCCAGTGCATTAGTTGAATGAAAGCTAAAACAAATTTAGCTTGGATGTTAGGTGAGTAAAAGCCATTACAAAAGGTAACTGGCCTCTAGGTGATTAACTACCAAAGCATGGGTAAGCTTGGCCTTTGATCACTAAAAGTCAAGATAAAAACATTGGAATTCTGGTTATGCTTAGTGGGTCCTACTCGATCGATTGAAATTTTCAGATTGCACACTCCTTCATTGGATTTTGATAATTCTCAGGCTTGTAGGTTTCTGGCATTTTCCAAGGATTGAGCATACAATTTTTAGGTATCTACTATGTATGTTGGGCCTTCTCTCATTATAATAGTATAGGTAGGTAGGTAGTTTTCAAAAACTAAGGATAAAGAAGAGAGATTCACCGGGCAAACCTAAATGTTGCAATTTTATTACAAAGACTCCCTTACTTTATCAAGTTTGTTACTTAACAAATCTTACTTTATTTATCAGGCTGGCATGACCAACTTTGTAATATTTCAAATCTTATTAAGGGTCTTTCACCCCACAAAGATTATCAAATTGGCAATCCAACACCATAACCTACTAGATTTCATGGAAAAACTTAGTTTCAAAAGAAAAAAAATTCAAAAAGAAAAATCATTTTTGAGCTTGTAGACACCCCATTTTTGCATCTACCGAATTCGACAATTCGTCACCTGGTTATCGTGAATTCCTAATGATGATCACTGTAGACACCTCGATTTGAATGGGCCCTCACCTGAAAGGGCCCAAAAACAGTAATGTTTCAATAAATTCGACCAACGGGCCTCAATGGCCCGAATCATCGAAAAATGATATTTTCGCCGAAACCCAAGCCACTAACACCTCTCAATGGATTAGTAGGTCCACCAAAGGGATTCGGCACACTCCCATCTACCCCGCTCCATGCAAAATATCGATTTTCCAACAAAAGGGGCCAACGGGCCCCTAAGGCCCAAAACATCAAAAGTGGTAACTTCGGTTAAATCAATGCTCCTAAGACCACCCCATGGTCTCGAGGACCCACAAGAAGGGTTGTGACCCATCCTACAGCTGTTCAACATCATCACTCCGCGCTTACATACAAAAATCGATAAATTCCCCAATGGGCCCAAAAGCCCGATTCGCCAACACGTGGCATTTTGATTAAATCAATGATTTCAAAAAATCAAAAAAATTAAAATGTGAGACTTGGGATGCCTACCCTTCACCCAACCTTCACCGTTCCATCTCCAAATCCGCAAACACCTTAAACCCACTCGAGGCCCACAAACCATTAACTTTTTTTAAAAATTTTCACCTTAACCCTAAGCTAAAAATCAATCCTACATCATCTAAACCCTAAAACCAACCTACCTTATCAAAATTCAATCCAAAATGAGCCTTATCCAATCCAAAACAACCTACAACCCTTCTAAACCCAAGCCCAATACATTAAAAGCCCATAAACCACTATCCATATTCAATTCACTATCCAACCCATAACCTCAACCCATTACCCACATCAACCAATCAACCCCTCAACATCAAAAGATGACACTTGTCATCACCACCCTTCACCTCCCTCATCCAATCACCCACTCCCATCACCATTCTCTAAACAACTCATCTAACCCATCTCACCTCTCTCCAAAATCACCTCAACCCATACCCTACCCTAACCTAACCTATCCCCATCCTCTAACATCATCAATCACCCACATCACCACCCATACCTCTACCCATCATCTTCCTTAAAACACTCCAATAAAATCAACTCAACCCATACTTCATTCATCATCAATCAACTAACCCATTTCTCTCTCTCTAATCAAAACAACCCCCATCAACCAATCAACCAATCAACCAATCTCATTCCTCACTCTCTCATCATGATTGCCACATGGCATCATCTCCTTTATTCTCCCAAAAATCAACCAACCAATCTCTTACACTACCCATCCCTCCACCCTACCCTTTTCATCAACCTAACACTCATTCTCTAAACAACTCTCTTACACCCCCACTCCTCCCAACAACCATCACTCATCTCATCCCACCCAACACTCTACCCAAATGAATTTGAGTAAGATCCAAACCATTTGGGTTAAAATACAATCCATTCTCATTCTTTACAAAATTACCCCTAAATTCACTCCAAATTTCATACCCCCATCTTCTAAAAATCATGTCATTCTCTATCCTCTCAACCCTTCACCCCATTATACCCCCCAAACCTCCTCCAAACACCTATAAATACCTCTCCTCTCATCCCAAAAAGGGTTACACACAAAGTCTCACAAGAAAAATATTTTCTCTACTCCTCTCTATCACTCTCTCATACTATCTTCTAAAAAAGGAAATTCCATTCTCATATTACACTAAGGGTTTAAGAAGCATAGAAGAAGAAGGAAGGAAAGAAAAGAAAGGAGAACCTTGAAGCTACAAGGTGGGTCTTAAACCCCCCCCCCCCCCTCTCTCTCTAACCTTCTACTCTTCCCTCTTCTAACACCCCTTCTCTATTTTATTTTACCCCTTTTGATGATTGGACCCCAAGGCTAAGGTTCATAAGGGTCATTTCCATTAATGAAATGACCCTATGATCAAGCCAAAATTAAATCCCTACTTAGGAAACAAATGCACCCACGTGGTACAATTTTCACTTTCTTTTAAAAATCAAAGTAGCCGAGTTGTGTAGAGGTTACCGCCACGTGACGGGGAGAAAGGGGTGCCTAACACCTTCTCTTTTCTCCAATCGAGCCGCTTACCCAAATCTCAAGGTTTGACCACCCCTTTATCCATTGTGAGTCACTAAAATGCAAAATACCAATTTTAAAAAATGTACCTCGGGTGACCATTCACACCCACTTCCAACTTGAATGGTGGCGACTCCAATCTTTAGTAATTTTGGCCGTCGTAATGACGAAAATCACGTAGCTACAGCTGGCGACTCCACTGGGGACTTGGTTCATCCCTCGTGACAACTCGGTTGTTAAAAAAAAAAAATAGATTTTTATTTTTATTATTCACTGACATTATTTGTTGGTTGCTTATGTGTTAGTTGTTTTCTTTGCTTGATCAAGATAGTAATATCTATTTACTTTCGTTCCTTTTGTTACATATTTGTAAGGGGGTCGATGAAAAGAAATGAAAAAAGAATGCACATATGCACTTGCGAGCATAGCCTCACTTCCAAGCCACCCTACCCCCCATGTACATAGCCCCGATGCTTAGTAGTTCTACGGCTTGAGATCGTTATTTCAAGTGTCGGGAACAAACACATCAAACCCGATCACCAACCAACGACGTGTGTATTTTGGTATGCATCGAGGTTTGAAGATCGGGTAGCCGTGAAGCCACCTATTAAACTCATGCATATGCCCGGCTAGATGAGCTAGGACACAAAATTGTAATGTTACATCGACCCCCAAGGCAAAGTTGTACGTGTTTGATGTATTCGGGCCTCAAAGCCCAAGTTGTAAGCCCAAAGAGGCACACGTAGACCGTAGGATTTATCTTTGTTTCTTTCTCATCTCCCCTTAGGTAAAGGGGAGGGAATGCTTGTTGCATCATGTTCAAAAAAGAAAAGAAAAACAGTGAGCAAGGGACTTAAAACAGGGAGACATGGAAAAATAGGGGCAAAGAAAACAGTTCTGTGAATTTCCAGAAACTGGATTTCTTTCTGGTCCGTGTCCGTGACACGGATGGACAAAAATGAGCATCATCCGTGTTGGGAACACGGTTGAAACAGTGACTACTTTACCCGTGTTTTGAGCACGGTTGAAACTGTAAATGTCTCATCCGTGCCCAAAACACGGATGACAGAACAAGAATTACATCCGTGCCACTAACACAGACCAGAGTGAACTCGACGTTGCAAAATGAACTCGACAGTCCATGTTCGAAGGGTCCCACTCACAATCGATCAAACGGTAATGGTACCCCTAGGAGAATCCTAGGTTTTGGGGGCAAATTAAGTAAGGTGGGTTTTGTCAATTAATGTTTTCGAAAGAAAAATATACAAAGCAAAAAAAAAAAACAAAAAAAAAAAAGGAAAGAAAAAAGGGAAGGATGGAATTTGTGAATTTTCCAACTCAAAACAATCTTGTGAACCGGGCCCCCACTTGTACCCATTTGGACCAGGGTCCACGACCCGAATCTATCCAACTGGTTTGCGACCCAGATCCAATCCAACTGGGTCCACGACCCAGATTTATCCAAACTAGGTTGCAACCCAGATCCATTTTCAACTGGGTCCACGACTCAGGTCCATTTCCAACTGGGTCCACGACCCAGATCTATCCAACTGGGTTGTGACCCCAGATCCATTTCCAATGGGCCATGACCCAGACCCAATCCAACTGGGTTGCGACCCAGATCCAATCCAATGGGGTCCACGACCCAGATTATCCAACTGGATTGCGACCCAGATCCATTTTCAACTGGGTTGCGACCCAGATCCATTCTCAACTAGGTCCATGACCCAGACCCATTTCCAACTGGGTCCATGACCCAGATCCATTTCAAACTGGGTTTATGACCTAGATCCGTTTTCAAACTGGGTTTACAACCCAGATCCATTTCAAACTGGGTCTTCGACCCAGATCCATATCCATACCAACTGGGTCCAAGACCCAGATCCAAATCCTTTTCAATTAGGACTACAACCTATATCCATTTTGACTAGGCCTAAGACCCGGATCTAGATCCAATTTCGAACCAAGTTCACGATCTAGCAAAGATAACAACCAATCAATCAAATCCAAGGGAATTCAAAAAAAAAAAACACACAGATTTCAAAGGCACCAATTACAGTTCTTGATCAAAGTCGGTGCCTAGAAAGATCTTACCCTGTTGATACGAGGGGGATAGACTACGTCTATTCAGGGAACAAGGTGATTTAAGAGTGTCATTGTGCGCCGCCTCTTCCTTGGAGATCTGCCTGGCCGATGGTGATTTCAGAGAACTGAATCGGAGGCTACCAAAAACATGGGTTGTTCCAACTCGATTAATCTCATAAATTACTTTTCAAAATAATTTCCCAACTCCGTGTCGATGCCAGCTCCGGACTGATGAAATTACTTTTCAAAATGCTTTCCCGACTCCGTGTCGATGCCAGCTCCGTGCTGATGCCAGCTCCGTGTTGATGCCGACTTCGTGTCGATGCCAGCTCCGTGCTGAGATAATTTCACCTTTAATATATATATATTATATATATATATTTATTTCCCCCGACTCCGCGTCGATGCCAGCTCCGTGCTGATGAAATCGTTTTTCAAAATGTTTTTTTTCAACTCCATGTTGATGCCGGCTCCGTGCTGATGCCAACTCCGTGTTGATGCTGACTCCGTGTCGATGCCAGCTCCGCGCTGAGTTAATTCCGTTAAAAAAAAACATGTTACCGACTCCGCGTCGATGCCAGCTCCGTGCTGATGTAATTCTTTTATAAAACATTTTACCAACTCCATGTTGATACCGGCTCCGCGCCGAGAAATTACTTTTTCGTCAAAACTCATAATAAACAACTTTACCTGATCTAATAAAACATCATGCATCCTCATTTTTTGTAAATAAGATAGTTCACTTGGTTGTCTGTACCCACAGGTGGCCAAACGAAAGAAATACAAGCAGCCAGAAGTGCCTCCCTATTTTCTCCGGTCATCTACTGTCACCATGAGTTCTTCCGAACCAACACAACCTCCAATGACCGAAGCATCAGGTATCGACCCGCAGATAACAGCACTACTAAAGATAATCGAAAGACAAGAAAAAATAGTCAGTACTGTGTTAGCCAACGCCAGCATCCTACAAGCGCAAACGATACAGCAGCACGCATCCGGGTCGAATCAAGAGTTACCTGAACAACCTCCGCAGGGACCCCAGACTACGATGCCACCTGCAGTACCCGAATACCAAGGGCCTCCGCTCTATATTCCACAGAATCGACCGCCCCCAGTGGTCATTCCCGACGATGAATGCGAATACAGAGGTACGGAAGCCAAAAGCGCAACAGACGAAAAACTGGCTCAGCAGATCGAATCTCTACAGGAAGAGATGAGGAGGATGAAGGGCCTCAACACTATGAGCGGAACCCGATTCAAGGATTTGTGCTTCTACCCTAATGCTCAACTACCGGCCAAGTTCAAATGCCCGGAGTTTGAAAAATATAACGGAGTAGGGTGTCCGCTGTCGCATCTGAAGTTGTATTGTGGTTCCATGTGCCAGTACGGCGAGGATGATAGGTTGTTGGTACAGTTGTTTCAAAGGAGCTTAACCGGGCCGGCGCTCAAATGGTTTTCTGGACTAGATCACTCACTCATTAAGAACTGGCAAGACTTAGCCGAAATGTTCTGGCAAAATTACCGGTTCAATACTGATGTAGGGCTAGATCGAAATGACATGGCCAAAATGACAAGGAAGCAGAGGGAGACAGTGAAGGAATATGCCTAGAGATGGCGAGAATCTGCCTCACAAGTAAGACCCGCAATGACAGAGCAAGAGATGAATACTACGTTCATCTCAACACTAGGGCATGCCTTCTACACTCATCTGGTGGGACACACCACAGGTACATTCTCGAATCTAGTACAAGTGGCAGATAGGGTCGAGGACAGAATCCAAACCGGTCTGATCTTCGATTTCACGAGTCTAGGGGCAGCAACGGGAATCCCTTCTCAGAGAAAGCCAGTACCTCTAGGAAAGAAGAGGGAAGAGACTCAGGTCAATAACGTACAGCCAAACCGACCCCTCTTCATTCCCTCACCGGCACCGAAACCACCAACGCCGACAACTTCATGGGCACCAGCACCGCCAACATGGAATCCTCCCCCTCAAAATCAATTCAGGGCAAACCCTCCACCCGTTGCACAGCAGGCACTACTATACGGGCAGAACCAGCAGGCACGACCCAACAGAGTGAATAGAGTGTTTACCAGGTTACCCATGACATTATCAGAACTACTGCCACTCTTACTCAGGGGTGAGTATCTTACAAAATGCCCACCAAATCCGGAGGCTGCCAAAGGACCAGGATACAACCCCAATTTATTCTGCGAATTCCACATGGGTGCACCAGGGCACTCTACGGACCAATGCTGGCAGCTCAAGCATCAGGTACAAAACCTAATTGATAAAAAGGCCCTCATCCTGGATGGGCCTGCCAACCCGCCCCAGCAACAAAATGTCAATCAAAACCCTTTACCCACTCACAATGGAGAAGGGAGTGGGCATAAGGTAAATGTCATCTGCAGAGAGCTCAACTTCAAACCTTCTGATCTGATAGTACCAGTAGGGGCAAAAATTAGGGTCCACTTAACCCAGGAGCCAAAGATATCGTCAGTTAACACAGTCAACCACTACACAAACAATCCACCTCCAAATCCACAATTGCCTCTCAGAATGGCCGACCTTACCATCCATCCCACTCATCAAAACGCTGCTACTCGACCACCTCTAGCCATACCTTGCGAATCATCCAACCATCAAAGTTCAACTCGACCTCCCCTTATTATACCATGCACACCACCATATTCTCAAGGATCAACTCGACCCCCCCTTCACGTACCATACGTTCCATCCCCACGTCCACCACTTGTCATTCCATACACCACCACTGCCTCCAAACCATCACCGCCACCCCTCCTCATCCTCAACATGAAACCCGATCCACCCCCATAATCATACGCTCACCTAAACCGTTCCCCTATAGCTCCAAACAGGCAGTTCCCTGGAGCTATGAGACCACTATCACCACCACCACGGGGGTCGAAACAATGAAAGAAATAGTAGTGGCAGATATCGACCATATGACAAGGGCAGGAAAATGCCAAAATTTGCCAGAAAATGGGGAAAACATCGGGGCAGAAACCGAAGAGACAATGGAAGAGGGGACAGATGAAGAAAAAAGAAAAGCAAAGGGGAAGGGTAAGCTATATAAAGAGGAGAAGACAGAAGAAAAGGTGAAGGTCACCTACAAGGAAGCTGCAGACTTCGTTAAGCTCATCCTCAAGAGTGAGCATAATGCAGTGGACAGGTTGAACAAATAGCCAGCTCAGATTAGTATCCTGGGACTAATGCAAAAATCAAAAGAACACCAGGAGGCACTGCTGAGAGTTCTGGGAAAATCACATGTACCTTCAACCACGACACCATCACAGTTGGAACAAACAGTCGGCCAGAACATGGCCCCCAATCCTATTATTTTCACAGAAATGAATTCACGCCTGAGGGGACGGGGCATGTCGAACCACTGAACGTCATGGTCATATGCAAGGGCATGATGGTCGCCAGAGTATTGATTGATAATGGCTCAGCGCTTAACGTCTGTCCACTTGAAACATTCCGGAAACTCAACGTTGACTGGTCATATGTGAAACCCAATAATAAGGTTGTCCGAGGCTTCGACAGTTCGAGAAGGGATTCCCTGGGAGAGGTGGATTTACCTATCACAATAGGTCCTTGCACCTTTGAAATAACATTTGAAGTCATGGAAATACCAACGACATTCAACTTGTTACTGGGCAGACCTTGGATCCACATTGCCGGAGCTGTACCTTCCTCGTTGCACCAAAGAGTCAAATTTATCATGGGGTAGAGGATGATATCGGTATTGGCAGAGAACCTTATTCCAGCTGGGAGAGCTCCAGATGTGCCATTCATTGATATAGAGATGACGAAGGATAAAGCACTCTATCATTCGTACCAATTCGCGGCTGTCAATCACATCGAGAAGGGGAAGGAAAAGGTAAGGGCAAAGCTATCAAGAGCAAATCTTATGGTTGGTCGGGTCATGAAAAGATCTATATACCGACCCAAGCAAGGGTTGGGGCCGGGAGGAAGAAGAAGAGCTACACCGATCGAAGCCAGGAAGCATATTCCTTACTTTAGGCTAGGGTTTAGACCCACAAAAAGGGATATTGCATAAATGAATGACAAGAAAAAAGAACTTCGGCTAGCTAGAAAGCAAAATCGTGAACCGAACATCTGGAATCTGGGCCGAGTCCCTCACATTAGTGTCAGCTTCCCAAAGTCCCATATCAGACCTGACGACTTATCAGAACTACCATCCTTAAAGAGGCCAAAAATGGTAAACATCGCACCACTACACGTTCAAGAAGACTCAATCGTAGAGTCCCAATCATCCTTTGAAGAAGGCATTGATGTTTTATTCAATGGGGATTCCGATGAAAGTCCATCAGAGACTGCTCCAAAACCCACTAAAGCGAAGGTCATTACCAACCAAGAGAACAACTCACCATATCCATCAGGTATCGACTGGGCATCAGTCATCATCCCACCAAGTTTGGGAGGGACTATGTCCCAATCTGACAACAATCAATTGGAGATCATGGTCATCTCCGAACCACCAACCAAATCATTCAACGAATCACTTGCTCATCTCATCCGCCCCCTCAGAGAAGGGGAGACATTGCACAACTGGGAAGAATTCCCATTAACTCTTGAGGCTGTCGAGGCCTCAAAAAAAAATGCCATTAGGCGACATCAATATGCCCGAGGATCATAATGAGCCCTCGTCCTCGGGTAAAAACTGTTTTGGGGGCTCCCTCTTTTTATTAACAAGTTTGCATGATTGTTCTTCTTATTTCAGGTATCCAGAAAATCACAAAAAAACAAATACTTCTCAAAAGGCAAAAAAATCAAAAATTTCTCAAAAATCAAAAAAATCAAAAAGCTTTCAAAATTACAAAAAAATAGATATTTTTCAAAAACCAAAAAAAGAGTTTTCAAGGGATCTGTCTCCATCAAATGAGTACCCAGATAAAACAGAATTTGAAAGGGACGAGTATGATTTCGATCTTGAACTCGACTTCGACCTCATGGGGATAGAAGAAGAGTCTGAGGACGAAATGGAATACCCACCCAAAGAAATCAAAGACTTGGTAGAACGCCACGAAAGAGGTGTTCAGCCAAACATCGAGGATACAGACTCAATTAATCTCGGTACCGAAGAGGACCCACGAATTGTCAAGATTGGAGCTTTACTAACGTCACAACAGAAAAAGGAAATGGTCGAGTTCCTACGAAATTATCAGGACGTCTTCGCATGGTCATACAGAGATATGCCGGGTTAGATACAGATCTCGTTGTACACAAGCTACCCATTGCTTCCGGAAGTAAGCCGATCAAGCAAAAACTGAGAAGGCTGAAACCTGAATGGACCCTCAAGGTCAAGGATGAGGTCATGAAGCAATTCGAAGCAGGGTTTCTTGCAGTCTCCACATACCCGGAATGGCTAGCTAACATTGTACCAGTACCCAAGAAGGACGGAAAAGTACGCATGTGTGTCGACTATCGAGACTTGAACAAGGCCAGTCCTAAGGATGATTTTCCACTTCCACACATCGACACTCTAGTCGATAGTACAGCAGGACACGGCATGTTCTCATTCATGGATGGCTTCTCAGGCTATAACCAGATAAAAATGGTAGAAGAAGACCAAGAAAAGATAGCGTTCATCACACCATGGGGTACTTTCTACTACAAAGTCATGCCATTCCATGACATGATCCATAAAGAAATTGAGGTCTACGTAGATGACATGATCGCTAAGTCTGGCATTGAGGAAAATCATCTGATCAATTTAAAGAAGTTGTTCGACAGGCTGAGGAAGTACAGCTTAAGGCTAAATCCGGCAAAATGCGTGTTCGGGGCAACATCGGGCAAGCTACTGGGATTCGTCGTCAGCAGAAGGGGCATTGAAATAGATCCGGCAAAGACTAAATATATCCTGGAAATGAAGGCACCCGGTACAGAAAAAGACATTCGGGGCTTTCTGGGAAGAATACAATACATTAGTCGTTTCATTGCTCAGCTCACGCCTATCTGTGAGCCAGTCTTCAAGCTATTAAGGAAAGATACGCCAAAGAAGTGGAACAAAGACTGTCAAGAAGCATTCGACAAAATCAAGCAATATCTGCTCAATCCACCAGTCTTAGTCCCCCCTACGCCAGGGCGACCTCTGCTGATGTACATCTCAGTGCAAGAAACATCTATGGGGTGTGTGCTAGGGCAACATGATGAATCAGGACGGAAGGAACAGGCCATCTACTATCTCAGCAAGAAATTCACTGATTACGAAGCAAAATACTCGACACTCGAAAAGACTTGCTGTGCATTGGTTTGGGCATCTCAACGACTACGTCATTATTTGCTCAGCTACTCGACTATGCTTATCGCCAGGATGGACCCCCTGAAGTACCTATTCGAAAAACTAGCACTAACAGGCCGCACAGCGAAATGGCAGTTATTGTTATCAGAATTCGACATCACCTATGTCACCCAAAAAGCCATCAAAGGGCAAGCCATCGCTGACCACCTCGCCGAGCACCCGTTGCCTGATTATGAGCCGTTAAAGACAAACTTCCCGGATGAAGCCATACTATTTGTCGAGATTGAAAACGATGATGACGAAGAACCTGGTTGGAAAATGTACTTCGACGGAGCAGCTAATCAGAAAGGAAACGGAATAGGGGCAGTCTTGATTAAACCAGACGGGTCCCATGTACCGATCGCAATCAGATTGAAATTTCAATGCTCTAACAACGAAGCCGAATACGAAGCATGCATAGCGGGGTTAAAAGCAGCATTAGATCTCGAGGTAGACGAGATTGATGTTTTCGGAGATTCAAGCCTGGTGGTCTATCAGACGACTGGAGAATGGAAAACTCGAGAACAGAGACTGGTCCCTTACCACGAGTATCTAGAGGAACTAAGCTCACACTTTGACAGAATCTCATTCACCTACATGCCTAGAGCTAAGAACCAGTTCGCCGATGCACTAGCTACCCTTGCTTCCATGATTAGTATTTCAGAAGATCTGGTCATCGACCCGATTGAGATTGGAATTCAGGACGAGCCAGCCTATTGTCTACCCGTCGAAGTAGAAGAACCTGAAGAAAAGTCTTGGTACTCAGACCTCAAAGCATATCTCGAAGATCGAACCCTTCCCTCAGATACAACGCCTAACGATCGCAGAACCATTCAGAGATTGGCAGGGCAATTTTTTATCAGCAATGGCATCCTGTACAAAAAGTCACACCACGAAGTCTTACTCCGATGCGTTGCAGAAGCCGAAGCAAAGCGATTAATCAAGACTTTACATGGTGGAGTCTGTGGACCTCACATGAATGGCCATATGCTAGCAAAGAAGATCATGCGGATGGGGTATTATTGGTCGACAATGGAAAGTGACTGCTATCAGCATGTTCGCAAATGCCATCTATGCAAAATCTACGCCAACAAGATCAATGCTCCGCCTTCAAAGCTGCATAACATGACTACGCCTTGGCCTTTCTCCCTTTGGGGAATGGATGTCATCGGGCCAATCTCACCAAAAGCTGCAAATGGACATCGCTTCATCCTAGTGGCTATCGATTACTTCACCAAATGGGTAGAAGCTGCTTCATACCAACGTCACCAAAAACAATGTCCTGAAGTTTGTCAAGAACAACATTGTCTGCAGATATGGGCTTTCCAACGGGTTAGTGACTGATAATGCTAAGAACTTCAAGAACAGGGATATGGTCAAGATGTGCGAAGATTTCCAGATCACTCATCACAATTCTGTACCATACAGACCTAAAATGAACGGAGCAGTCGAGGCAGCCAACAAGAATATTAAGAAAATTATCGAGAAGATGACAATTACATACAAAGACTGGCACGACATGTTACCTTTTGCACTCCATGCCTATCGAACTTCGTTCAGAACCTCGATTGGGGCAACTCCATATTCATTGGTCTACGGAATGGAAGCAGTCTTACCCGTAGAGGTTGAGATTCCCTCCCTCCGAATCTTAAAAGAAGCAGAATTAGATGAAACCGAATGGATTCAAGCCCGGTTCGACCAGTTAAATCTAATCGAAGAAAAGCGGCTTGCAGCCATCTGCCATGGGCAAATTTATCAGAGACGAATAGCTCGTGCCTACAACAAGAAAGTCAAGCCTAGGGATTTCTCGTCAGGAGAACTTGTATTGAAGAAGATTCTGCCAATCCAAGAAGACGCCAGAGGAAAATTCAGACTAAACTATGAGGGACCATTCATCGTGAAGAAGGTGATGACGGGAGGAGCTCTGATCCTTACGGAGATGGACGGACAAGTCTTCCCGCAACCGATCAATGCTGACACTGTCAAAAAATACTACGCCTAAAAAACTGACCCTGAGATGACGAAAGGCCATCTTTGCTATTCTAAACTAACAAAACTAACCTTAGTTAACCCTTTTTGAGCCATCACGTTCATTTTCTAACCTAAGACTGGGGTAAGTCAACAACTACAAGGAAAAATACAAAAAAAAAAAAATCATCATCAAAGCAAAAGCATCAAAGTACTCCTGGCCCGCATGAGGATAAACTGTGAACGGCTAAAAATATACAAAAAAATCAAAAAAGTCAAAAAACTCGGACACTTGATCTGAGCTCGACCCAAATCTCCAGCCTAAACAAGTTCGAGAGACGCTGGGAGGAGACGCAGATCACCTTTTCGAAACAAAAATAGACAAACCCCATGTCTAAAACACTCTAAATCCATCCAGACCTTAATCTTTTTAACCTTCCACTACCATTAGCCTAAGCCAACGTTTCGTCCCAACAAAAGTCCTTTTTGATCAGGGAATGTTCTAGGGCAACCCAACGACAATGGCAGCATCAATGATCTTGCGATTTGGTCCGAACCTCCAAAGTCTTATTAGTCGTTGGAAGACTCGAGAGGGGAATCCAGGTCGGATATTCGAAAAAAAGAGTACCCAAAGTGTAGAGTAGCAGATCTTGCAGCTCAACTTGAGTTGCCAAAACCACGAATAGTCGTTAGCAAACTCGAGAGGGGAATCCAGATCTATTACTCGAGAAAGAGTGCCACTACAAGAGTAGAGTCGCCGATCTCGCAGAGACATAGAGACTCCGAACAGAATTGTAATGTAAAAATCTAAAGATACAAGCATAGTCTGAAAGGGCATAGTGAAAACCCGAAAGGGCGCTATGAGTAAAAGAATCAGACTATGGCAAGATTAAAGCCACCGGCACGATGAAAATCCCAAAAAGGACGTCGATACGCAAAAATGTGGAAACGGGTCTGGTGAAAATCGTAACTGGCACTGGGGGCAATAAGGGTAAACAAACAAAAAAAAAAAACAAAAAAAAAAAAAACAAAAAATAAAAAAAAAAATAAAAACAAAAACAAAAACTCCTGGCCCGCAAGAGTATAAACTGTGAACGGCAAAGTCCATCCAAAACTCCGAGACCCCAAACGGATAACGACCTTCCGATACCAGGGCACTGGGAATGATTCTAAAGGAACCAAAAGAATAATTGACATCTGCATCACCCGTGCTGGGCAAAAACCAAAATCGTCACAACCAAAGATTTTAAAACTCTGAATTTATCGTACTCATTTGATAAAGACATTTCACAAAATTGCATTTCAAAACTACTATTTTGGCCAATGACGACAAATCTAGGATGTATTCAACAAACCTCGAGTTTTCAAGAACAATAGATATACCTGAGGCCAAGTAAGTACAAAACCTATTTTCTTTGCATTAATCCTTCAACATTTTGCATATATTCGTATAAGGAAGAGAAAATACAAAAAAAAGCGAATACAACGCAGTCAATCAAATGTCATGGTGAGAAATGAAAAAGGAGTCAAGGCGTTCCTCCAAAGCACGGATCCGGGCAGCCTGACTCACCATCACTTTCTCGGCATCTGAAGCATCACGACTCACCAAGTATGCCGCAAAGTCCTCAAAATGAGGACACTGGGCAAGCCGATCCCTCAACTCATCAACCTCAGCTCGAAGCCTAACCACTTCATTACCATCACTACTTCCGGACTGGGCAAGGGCAGATGTCAGTCGAGCAATCTCTTTCTGCATCTTCTTTTCGGATTTGAGCCAAATAGCCTGAATTCGACGATGATCAGTTTGAGACTCCTCAACTCGATCTCGGTAATCAAAGAAAGATGAAGCACCGGGGCGTGTCCGAGGAACTATGGATACCGATGGTCTCCCAGAAACGAGCTCTCGAATCCAATGCAAGTATGCCGGGAACTGGTGTGCTGCAAAGATGGGTCGACTCAGAACCTCAACCCGATCCCATTCTTTCATGAGTCGACTCAAAAGTGCAGTCGACAACGGACCGACCAACTCACTAAAATTCTTCGGGATGAGCACGCCCTGGTCATAGCCAAATTGACGAAGAACCCGAAGTGGTACGTAATGAGTTGCCTCGTGAAGACCAATCAAAATAAGGAAACGAGCCCCATCAAAAGCAATCACGGGGGACCCTCGAGGTTGGAAGGCACCAACCCATCTCACTTCCTCATCATCAAGGTTGCCGACAAAAGAATACCATTCTTCTTTGCCACCTGAGATAAAGGAAGCAACTCGCTTCGACATCATGAGTACGAGATCAGCGTTAACGCAAAATGGGCGGTTAACCACTTCAGTTGACGCCAGATGATCCATGAACCAGAGCTACAATAACAGGAGCATTCTAAACTTGGGAAACTAATAAATTCAAATTCAAAATTTTAATCCAAACTAAAATGGAATTTACCTGTAGGAGGGGAGCACATCCTCGAAAAGTCCGATCACGGCCTGAAGAACAAGCCGTGAGGGATTGGAACATTCCGCTCAAAAACATCGGGGCCAACCGGCGTCCCTCCCGGACTTGTTGCACAACGTGAATAAGAGAAAGATCTATGATGTCTCCGCCACCCGGGAACAAGAGTTGACTCACCACCATCAAAGTGAGAGCATTAAAATGAATCAAAGGCTTCGAGGGATCCGTGAGGCGTTCAATCAAAAAAGACTTGGACATTGTCTTCAAAACCGATCCGCCATCCGGAATCTTCAAAAATTTGCGATTTATCCCCAAAAAATCGGAAGCCTCACTTCGAAATCCATCACGCAATGGTGGAATCACAACGGGGCCCGATATCTCAAGCCCCAACAAAACTTCAAATTCCTCGATAGTGGGAGTCATTTCATGTACCCCAAACCGGAAAAGATTAAGCTCGGGAATCCAATACCCCAACATAGCCTCAATCAAACCCCATTGCAACGGAACCATAGGCAAAGAGAGGGCGAACCCCAACTTGTTCAAGCACCATTGAGCTCTATCATCATTATCCATGCTATCTATCCAATTACTCAAGAAAGAATCAACAATGCCATACCTTTTCAAGTTGGGAAGAGTGGATGACACCTCCATAGAGCTTGAGAAGAAGCTTTGAGGGAAGAAGAAGAGTAAAAATCGGCCAAAAGTGAAAAAGGGAAGTAAAGGTGAAAGTGAGATGTTAGGGCAAGACGAAGGCTTAAGTAAATCATTCTGGTCCGTGCCCAAAACACGGATGCAATCAAAGATAACTCATCCGTGCCAACAACACGGATGAAGCAAGATATGACTGATCCGTTCCTATGGCACGGATAAGACATAAAAAACCCTATCCGTGCTATTGGAACGGATGAACATTGAAAAAGCCCATCCGTGCTGAGAACACGGACCAGAACATTCTTCAGCCTTGGGGCCCAAGACATTGGAAATGCTGATAATTCCGGATTACATAATGTTTATCTCAGGGCTTAATCACATAAAAATGATAGAAATTCCTACATGCTCGATAAATGTGTTCAAAACTCGCAAAATTTCTCGAGATATATATCGGGCACATAGGAACTCGTCGAAATCATATTGGGCCAGATCAGACATCGAAGGATCACGACTCACACCACTCAAGAGCACACTCGAAGGGTCCTTGGGACCCTTGTCGCACCCTTGTTTTACCCCCGCCGTAGACTCACCGACACTCAAGAGGGTTCAAAAGCCCCAATGATCGATATCACACCCGAGAAGCTCGAAGGAACCGCACATATAGTCATACAACAAATGCAAAGAATGATAAACATGCAAGCATATATATATATATAATATATATATATATAATATATATATATATATATATATATAATAAACTGTTTAGTCTAATAATACAAGAATGTTTACATATTGTGCAAGGTACAATAAGATCAGATAAAGGGAGGAGCATCATCCCGGGCGCTCTGAGTCTCTGGGATCGCTCCAGAAGAAGATCCGGCCACCGCACCCGAGCCAGACACCCCGGAAGAAGGTAGACCGTGCATCCGCAGCCGTCCCTCCGAATCCGTGAAGAAAAGCTCAGCATCCAGGGCAGCATCCTGCTCTGTAGTCCCCGCGAGATCAGTACCTGGAACGGAGGGTCCAGTAGAGGGGGAAGCCTGAAAATAAGAGAAACAAAGCATATCAAGCAACAATGATATATGCAGCATGGGTAGAGAAACGAACGGCTGAAATGTAAATACTTACCCTAGGAGGTGTCGGAGGCCGCGCAGAGGTGCTCGCTCCATCTCGGCGTCGATAGTAGTCCTGAAAAGACCATGTGTTGGAACCAGTCAAAATTTAATACCATGAGTTATGATCTATGAAACAGAAAATAAACGAAATGACGTACCATCTCAGCCTGAAAACGAGACTCGCGCATGGCTATCTCCAACTCCAGCTCCTGGATCCGGGCTGCCTGAGTCTCGAGACGAGCCTCCTGCTCCTCCAACCGAGCAGCCTGCTCCTCCACCTCCGCCCTAGAGGCCCTCCACCTGTTCTCCATCTCCACTGCCCTCGCCGCTTGGGCTTCAATCACATCGTAGCCCTCTCGAAGACGACGAAGATCATCAGCCTGAAAACAAGAAAATCAACCAAGTAAGAATTATAAAACGCAGAAAATTCTAAAGGAAAGAAGACAATGACGGCGTACGTACCGTAACGGCATGCTCCTGTAACAGTACCCCTCCGATCTCCGTGATCCCGGCCCGGGCAGTGACAGCAGGCATGATGCACCCGATCGAGGCCTCTCGGAACCACGCCTGGTAGTCACCCCCTCTCACCAGCCCAGCAGCATCTACGCCCCTCGCCTGGGCAAGATACTCATCCACCGTCATCGCACCCGAGATAGGCTCAGGCGGAGCGACAGGGATGCGAAGGCTCCCGTCATGCTGGAAGAACAAGCGCTCCCCTAGATAAAATGTATATCTCTGCTCACCGATGAAGTAGGGGTAGCGCTGTCGTCTGGTGTTACGCCTATAGGCGTTCCTCACCTCCTGCCTCCCGCTAACGGTGCGAGGAAGGTCTCGCAAAGTAACAGAGAAGATCTGCAAAAGAGATCGTCAGAAGACAGAAAATTTTAAGGCCAAATGAAAGAGAAAAGTTCAAGCACTCACGTCTCGAAGACGACACCGGTCAATGTGGGCCCGTGCACTCCTGGGGCTACTCCTAATGGCCCTAGCATCTCTGGTGGCCCAAAATGCCCCCAAGGGGTAACCCTCATCAGGGTGACGACGAGTGGGCAGGTAAAATGGAAAGAACACATGAACAAAAATCTGGAGGGAAAAGCGTGAAGTGTCAGACAGTGAATGAGATGTCAATAAGAAGATTGGGAAGAATAAGACTGAGACTTATTTACCTCAACAAAATGCCAGAAGAATCGAGTGGAGATGCCAGCTCCACGAGGTGCAGTGATGCCCGCCACTACTCGATCAAGCCCAGCCAATATAGTACCATATATAAGGCTCCCCCAATCAAAATCACCGATGTGGTCGATGTCACGCATGACAGAGAGGAATGTGGTGGAAACTGAAGAATCATCCTCTAAGAAGAAACAGCTGCCGATGAGGAGAAGGAAGCAAATACGAAAAATAATGTCGAAGTCCCTATCCCCAAACCGGGCTGATCTCTCTCGATAAGTGTGAGGAGCTCCATCCTCTCCCTCAATCAGCAACAACCCCATCAACACCTCCGTGCTAATCCTACCCTGCTTCCCCACCATAGAGGCGGGTACTCTAGTAATGCCCAACAGCTCTCCCACCTCCTGGATAGATAGCAGAGTCAAAGGCAGAGGCTCTCCATCCATCGCGATACCTGTAATCGCCACAAAATCCGAAGGCCTGATGCCTATCTCCACCTCTGGCATATGGAATGAATGAGTCGCCGGAAACCACCTCTCAACCATGGCCAAGAACAAGGGTCGATCCGCCTTGAAAGACGGTATCTGCAAGAAAGCGCCAAAGCCCACAGTGGCGAACTGCGTCCGAATATCATCCGAGAATAGGGCGGTAGTAAAAAGAAATGCACTCCATCTACCCCTGAAGCTAGCAGAGGGATAAGGGGTAGGGATGTCCAATCGCACGAGCATCGATACGTGCCTCCCTAATCCACGGAGAAGAGAGGTATCTGGTACTCTCTCACTCTCCTCTGCAGGGATCTCAACCCTGGGAACCTCTCTGCCGACTCTACCGGCACCTACGGCCCTATCCGCCCGACCTCGGCCACCGTGTCGACCTCTACCACCACTACCGCTCGGCGGATCCTTAGCTGGACCACTGCGAGAAGAACTGGCCTCATCTGCCCTGCTGCCGGACGAAGAACCAGCTACCGACGCTGAATCGGGCCTACGTGAAGGCTGTCTCGGCCAACCATACTCTGTGGCCACACCGGACCCCAAGGCAAAGCGAGCCCGAGTCCGGGGCCTCGCCTCCTCCTCATCGGATGACTGATGTACTACTCGGCTCCTCCGCTCTCTACCCATCTGCAAGTCACCATGTGATCAATCGACAACGCAAAAATCACATATCTCGATGAAGCTGCCTAGGTTAAACCTAACCAAACCGAGTCAAACCAACTTAAACCCAGTCAATCAGTGTCCTACCTAGCTAACCCACTAAACCTGGCCAACCTAAGCCAAAACTAGCCTAATTGAGTCAAACCAACCCCAACTTAGTCAACCAAAAAGTCAACTCAGTCAAACCCATCCGCCTAAGTCAAAACCCAAGGACAATCCAGTCAAAACCTAGTCTACTCAGTCAACCCAGTTAAATCCAGTCAAATCTGAGTCAAACCAACCTAGTCAAATCGGAATCATACCCGGGTGATCTGGCCAATCCCAGTTAAAGTCTAACCAAACCCAATGGATTCGATCGATCCCAATCGATTCAAGTCAAAACTCAGTCAACTCAAGTCAAAACTCGATCAACCCCGGTCAAAGTCCAGTCAAACCTACCCAACCAAAGTCAAACTTGGGACGACTCAACCTGAAACCCAGTCAACTCAGTCGAGCCTATCCAATCTGAGTCAAACCCAGTCAACTCAGTCAAACACAGTCAAAACCTAGCCCAACCAACTCGCTCAATCCAGTCAACCGAAGCTAACCTACCCTGAGTCAATCCAGTCAACTCAATCAGCCCAGTCCACCCATTAAACCTAGTCAAACTCGGTCCAAGCCTACTCAAATCCCTCCTATCCAACCAAGCCTACGCCCATGCCAGGCAAATTAATCATTCATCATAGGAGGATACCGTTCAAAAGAGAGAAAATATGCAGATATTCGAAGCAAGTCGAAACATTCACAATCAAGCAGGCAAAGAGACAAACGCAAAGAGCATGATAAACAATAGTTATAACCAAAAAGCATGCAACGATCCAACTCAGTCCCAACAGTCCTAAAACAGTCTCGTGATTACGTCAGACATTCCCCATTTTTAGTCCCAAAGCCAATCCCTAAACCACCCCCATCTCGCCAAATCCAACAAGCAACTTCAGCCACTTCCAAGTCCCAAACCGCTTCTCATAAACAATCTTCTACCCACCATATATCCAACCCAAAACCTCACTTACAAACCATCCTATCTCATCATCAACTATCAAACAACCCAAACCAATCCCAAAACAATTCTAGCCACCCCTAGCCCGACTCAAATAGCACCTACATAACCTATCTCGTCCTCACCAAAAAAATAGTACGTTCTCGCTCTTAACAGCGGCTAGACCATCCCAAAACAATCCAAAAGCCCACCAACATCATCCACGACATCCACATCCAACCCCATCCTTCACCACCATAGAGCATGCATTCACCCTTAACCGCTAAAAAACCCATCACCACTAACATTCCATGCACTTAAAGCCGATCAGACAAAGCGATATCAGTTAAAATAGAACAAGCAGAATGAAGAGGCAACAATCGGTAATAAAGGATAGTAAACACTACCCTCAAGACGTAATGACATTTCAAAAAGGCAAGCATGCTCATATCAAAACATGAAAACGTCATAATGTGAAGCAAAATAAAAAGATGGCAAAAGAAGAGACTGTGCCAGGGACAAATCAAGGGATCATTCTAGGCAAATGAAAGCAAAAAGGAATGGAATAAAACGAGGGTAAAACTCACCTCAAACACGTAACCCACCAAAGAACTCTTCGATGCTTTAAGTCGCTTCCACGAACGCCCAAAACGCTCCAATCTTCCAAAGCAATCTACCAAACGCCTAAATCA